>NC_142940.1:24942525-24947525 GCF_046866305.1 Octopus bimaculoides
ATATTTTAAAAAATATATGTACCTTACCTGTTATTAGTCTGTGGAGAAAGAAGATAATATTAATCAGCCCTACACGTGTTTCTGCCCTGGTGGTTTGTTTTACCAGGCTATACTTAATACATAAATCCACCAGTGCGTCCTCTGGTGTACTTTGTTTTATTGTACGTTATAGTAGGCTTTAAAATGCTTATATTATTAGATTCGTATTTTGGCTATTACTTTCTATGTGTACTCCAGAAAATAAGCTTGTCCTGAAATTGAAGTTGTGGTCCTATTGCTAAAATCCCAACTGCGTAATAGTATTATAATTACTACTGTTTGCTTTGCATTAGTAAAGTGTAAAATAGTAAATATCCAGATAATCTAGAATAATTATTATACCCTAAGTTTTTTAAATATATATATATATAAATATATATATATATATATATATATATATATATATATATATATATATATATATATATATATATATATATATATATATATATATACATATATATATATAAGGTACTGATCCGTGATAGAAAATTCAACAAAAAAATACTCCATCTTGTGAGTGATAAATATCGTTTACTTAAAGGTCATAATACATGTGTTAAAGCGCTACTAATAGTTGCATATGTGGTTTGCACCTGAAGAATATGTTCGAGTTTTCGCAACTTATGAAACTATTAGTAGCTCTTTAATATATGTTATGTGACCTTTAAATATATATATATATATATATATATATATATATATATATATATATATATATATATATATATATATATATATATATATATATATATATATATATATATATATATATATATATATATATATATATATGTATATATATATATATATATATATATATATATATATATATATATATATATGTGTGTGTGTGTGTGTGTGTGTGTGTGTGTGTGTGTGTATATATCAATGAAAAGAATTCCAACTTTGTCTGATTCTCACGTTTTATTTACAATCTTATAATAATATAATATAATATAAGATAAGATAAGATAACGAAAGGATAGAATATTAAATGTTCATTCTAGTTGAACTAGTACTTTCATACATTAAACTATGCAATCTTCAGGTTCATATAGTAGTGGTGACAGTTACGTGTGCCTTAAATACGTTTGTATAGGCTCTAGAATGTTAGGTTTTACAAACTGAATTCTTGCCAATCAGCGTGTGGCTTCACTAAATTATTTAAGTTGATTGGTGTTTGATTTAGGCGTCATGGTTTATTGGACATGTCAAGAGACCTGTCTTCTGACCTTGGCAAAAGCAGTAATTGTTTGGCTATTTTTAGAAATGTTGTAAATATTTCCTAGGGATTTTTACATTTTAATTATCATTATCACTTCCTTTATTATTGTTGTCGTTGGTGATGGTGCTGATGGTAGAAAGAATAGCACGTTGCATGCAAGCTAGGAGATGCACATTCATCCATTACAAGTATAATTCAGCACCATCACAGTCTTAATTAGCATACATAGATTACCTGGATTTCCGGAAAGGTGACCACAATACTCCCCACCACCACCACCACCACCACCACCGGAATACATGATGTCATATAGCATCACCAAATGCTCCAAGAAACTACATTATAGTATGGTACTTTTTGTTTACTTCCCTGAGCAAACACTTATGTCTATCCCTAAACACCACCTTCCAACTGAGGGTTACACCACCACCTACGCCTTGTGACCACCGTCCTACATAATCATGTACTTTGTCCTTATATTCTGATTTTTAGTGACGAACACAACACCACCTACGATGTCCAGCATATGCCTATGGCTGTCCCTATATTACGCTTCTCTTGGGGACGTTCACAACACCCCCACGAGCACAAATGTTATAGGATACTGCTGTACTGACCTTGATGGTTTCCATTGAAAAAAATATCACCTAATAAAGACCTAAGCCTATCAACACCCATAGACTAGCTGCACCAGAAATTTAATTAATGACTGTCTGCAGACCAACATTATTAGGGGCTCCTCTGAGAAACTACTTACATGAACGGACTACTTGATCTGCACATTTGCTAAACGCATATAATTATCACTTTATTAATACTGTTAAATGTTCTATTGTCTTACAGTTTCATAGTTTTGTCCAACTGCAGTGTTTCACTGGACACACGCGGAAAGTAACCCGATCCGAAAGCGTAGACATATGTAGGTAAGGTAGACGAATATATATATATATATATATATATATATATATGTGTGTGTGTGTGTGTGTGTGTGTGTGTGTGTGTGTGTGTGTGTGTGTGTGTGTGTGTGTGTGTGTGTACGTGTGTGTGTGTGTGTGTGTGTACGTGTGTGTGTGTGTGTAGGTAAGGTAGATGAATATATATATAGATGATTATATATATATATATATATATATATATATATATATATATATATATATATATATATATATATATATATATACGTACGCATAGGTGAGTCTATATAAATGTATGTATGTATGTGCAGGTCTGCGTGCATTTTTATATAAGTCTAGATATATGCATATTGATATCCCTGTCCCTCCAAATATAAGCGCATCAGTATGTGGGCATGTATGGTGTGGGCGTCTCTCCACACAAACACATGTGCGTATACGCATGAACACAAGGCCGAAAGTGCACATAGTCACATCCAGTACGAGCAGACGACTGTGGGCGTATGTGTGTATGTAAAAATTTGTACGCAAGCGTTTGTCGTTGTACTAGTATTAGTGAGTAATCACATAGTCATTAACGCACAAACGGACATATGTGCGTATATGCCCTCAAGTGTGCGCATATATGTGTGTCTGTATGTGTGAGCGTATGCATTTGACCGGTGTATTTATATGTGGACGTATATGTATCGATTTGCCTGTTGATGTGTGTGTGTGTGTGTGTGTGTGTGTGTGTATACAATGCAAATAATAAGGAAAGATAAGGCATACAATAAATTAAAATAATACACATTATAAACTGTGTCAGAATCTGTTAGGCTCTTCTGTAAACTAGCTGCTGGTAATAAATCCTTTGATAGTTGGCTATCTTTTTTAAGCGTGACGGTGTGAGCGAGAACTGGTTCGGGATGTTGGTAAGGTCATAATACTTAATGACTATTTGGAACACATCAATATCCCAACATATGCCTACATACATATATATCCATACACGCACGTGCGCGCTTCCACATACATACACAGACTCATCAGTTTATACATATGGATGTATGTTTGTATATACATACATTCATACATAAATACATACATACATACATACATACATACATACATACATACATACATATATACATACATACATACATATGTATAGACTGATGAATCTGTGTATGTATGTGGAAGCGGGCACGTGCGTGTATACATATATGTGTATATAGGCATATATAGGCATATGTTGGAATATTGATGTGTTCCAAATAGTCATTAAGTATTATGACCTTACCAACATCCCAAACCAGTTCTTGCTCACACCGTCACGCTTAAAAAAAAATAGCCAACTATCAAAGGATTTAATATCAGCAGCTAGTTTACAGAAGAACCTAACAGATTCTGACACAGTTTACAGTGTGTTTTATTTTAATTTATTGTATGCCTTATTCTTTGCATTGTATTTTTTCTTAATTACTTCTTGTTTGTAACCCAGCTGAACAATTTCATCTATTCTTTTCTATTCTTCATTCCTCCTCAATGTATTTTAGATACGACTACAATCAGCATGTTCTACTTAAGTTTAAGAGCGAAATATCAACTTATGTTACGAGAAACTCACTTGCATCACCTTAAGTGATGCTCGTGCACTGTGAGGAGCACTGAAATTCATTGAATAGTTTTCCGCCCACGAAGGAACAGTGCAGGATGTGTAAAATCGATCGTTGCGATAAATAGAGTTTCCAGTATACTCTATCTTTCGTATTCATTTTTTTTTCTATACTCAAGGTGTACTGAGGAACTTCTAACGTAGATCCAGTGACGATTGTGCAATTACCGAGGATGACGCCAGGTAGCCATAGGTAGTGAACGTGCTTTGACGGCATACTGCTAGGAACACACACCAAAACTTTAATTTTAACTTATAAATATATCAACAAGTTTTTATTTTATGAACCACGCCAAGTCGAATCCATAATATATGATTTGCTGGTCTTTCACCAAATCTCTAAACTCTCAGCTTTCCATTCATCCGTAATGTAGCCCGTTAAAACTTTAGGAAATACTGTAACTATTACAACAACTTTCTTTTTAAAATAATATTGTCGTACTTCAGTTGTTTTTATCGTAGCAACAAATATTCAATAGCTGTTTGCAAATGAATTCCCAGTGTGTTATTTTATTTTAACGTTTAAATCACACATATTTCGTCTATTACTTGAGGATCTTGGGAACACTCTCTTTTATTTATTACAGTGTTAACATATTAATGTAGACTACAAGAAACAGCTATGCAACATTATTGCATGAAGAACAAAGTTTATAAGAGACTGAAATCGTTATAAATGCTTCAGCAAGTGTAAGAGACAATTTATTATATTTTTCCTTCGGTTCTTTGATATGTGGATGGAATAACAGTAACACTAAAGCCATACTTGGCACATGTAGCTGTGTATGTGTACGAGCGTCCATGTGCTTGAGGATATGTTTGGATCTGCTAGTATGCGTCTGCTATGTATATGTATATATACACACACACACACGTATATATACATATACATACATACATACATATATATATATATATATATATATATATATATATATATATATATATATATATATATATATATATATATATATATATATATATATATATATATATATATATATATATATATGTATGTATATATATATATATATATATATATACATATATATACATATATATACATACATATATATACATATACATATATATAGAAATATATATATATATATATATGTGTGTGTGTGTGTGTGTGTGTGTGTGTGTGTGTGTGTGTGTGTGT
>NC_142940.1:24952525-24985025 GCF_046866305.1 Octopus bimaculoides
ATTGTTCTGTATTCCCGCAAATTGGTGCCAGTGTTACACAGTTCAAGGCATTAAACAGCAGGAACAACGTGTAATTAACCTGTGTTTCAGTAGTTTGATAGCAATAAGTTAACATTTTTGCATGGAGAGTAGTTGCTTGCTGTTGGCACTCCGACGACTTTTTCTGAGTTTTAGCAACAATCAATCCCAATCAATGCCTTTATATTCATACGTAACAATCAGCTCGTCATACAAATGTTAGAAATAAGTCACCCTCTGGCTATCTCTCCTGGAACGACATTGCTTCTATAAAGTGTTCACATTAAATTCACTTCTAAGACTATGTTTTCCTCTTGAATACCAAAAAAAGTAGTTTTAGCCTAAGGTAGTATCTCATTCATGAAATAGCCAAAATCAGTCCAAACTTAGAATATTGTGCCAGCAGAATTTCTCTTTTTTTATTTCTATTATAACTCCTTCGCAGAGTTTTAAAATTTCATTCTATTCTTTGGTTGTATTGTCTCATCAAGCTAACATTTTTCTAAGTTTATTATGCCATTTTCTCTATTAATGAATGATGGTATTTATTCAGCTCGGTTTTCCATATCATTCTAAATACTAAATGCTTCTGATAATTTACTTCATCATAAACCAAGCCGCTTTCTATTTCCTATGCTCAGCATCAAGATATACCACCCTCTCTTGATTATTACCCCAGTTTTTCTCCGTTCTACTGTCCTGATTATCACACTATCTAAACCAGATAACCAACACTAGTGATATAATAGATAATAAAACGACTGCAACTCTAATTTGCAATCCAATAATGAATCTGCTAACAGCCTCAAGCAAACAATTAAAATCATTTCAACTAACAAATATCAGCTGATGTTCCTGGAAAACAGGATGTGTGTTCTCAACAAATCCGTGAAGAATTTCCATTTTCTGTTGAAACAATATTTATTATTTAACACAATAACATCTTTGAGGAACGTGTGATTATCATCAATTTCATTTCTCACAGGCTTGATATTTAATTAAGAAACGTTCATTCATATTACCGAGTAAACACAAAAATACACCGTTGATAAATGTATTTTTCATTATAAAAGTATATTATATGAGGTGTAGTCAAAAAGTATCCGACCTTTGTCCAAAAAACAAGCAATATTAAAAAAAAACTCATCATTTTAGTTTCGTCTCCTTCAAAGTATTCCATTTGGAAGTCTACACACTTCTGCCAGTGTGTCTGCCGCTGCCTGAAACGTTTCTGGAAATCACTTTGTGGGATGCTGTAGAGCTATGCCGTCAATTTGCTTAATGTCCTCTTTTGACTCAAATCTTCCCCCTTTGAGTGTTTTTGTTTTGTTTTTGTTTTTAGCTTTGTCAATAGCCAAAAGTCACACGAAGCCAAGTCTGAAGAAAGCCTGACGAACAAGTGGTGTGTTTTGCTTGACGAGGAATGCTTTAACGACGTGGGTAGAATGAGCGGGTGCGTTGTTATGGTGGAGTTGCCAGTGTTATTGCTACCCACTGGTGCACATTAGTTACACGACGGTCTTATTGCAGAAACAGCTGTAAGCTAATGAATTTCATAAGATAATCGTTTATTCCTTTGTCATCTTATGCATTTTATTTTCTTAACTTTTGAGAGCTCTAAAACGTATAGTAGAGTATTAAATGTCTCTACATTGATGGTCTAGAGTGAAAGGAGAGAAAATATGTGTAATAAAGTTTATCTATAAGGGGTGTGTATTCTTCAACTTTACTCTATAATCTTAAGGACATAATTTCTGTATTAATTGTCCAATAAACTATCCGTAACACTCAGTGATATTGGTTTCAAATTTCGGCACAAGGCCAGCCTTTTCATAGTCGATTACATCGACCTCAGTATTCAGCTAGTACTTATTTCATCGACCGCAAAAGGCAAAGTCGACCTGGGCAGCGTTTGAGCTTAGAACGTAAAGACGGACGAAATGCTAAGCATTTTGCCTGGTGTACTAACTAGTCTGTAACTTGTAACTCTCACCTCTATTCACACTTAATGCACTTCAAGGGAAAAAGCTTAAAACGTGCTGGTTTTAGCTTTCTTTTATGTAATTCAGCAATCCCAACCAATATTATTACTGTAAAAAACTGGAAAAGTTATCGTGTGAATTGAATTTAGGGTCCTTTACAGTCGCTTAAGCCACTAAATAATGAAGAAAGTACCACGAAGCCTAAGAATTTAATGGAATACTGAAAGGGGAGTTGCGCTGTTTTGTCCTTTCTTCTAGAAAATTACTGTCCTAAAGAAAGCTTTAAGCGAAATATTGTCTCAACCACATGATATATGTCATGTGGACAACAAGACTATCTTTTGTAGAAGAATATTGTTAATTTAATTGACAGCTGCATTATATTTTAGTTAGATTTGCACTCGAGAAGACTGAAAATGGAAACTAAATATTGAAAAGCATCAGGATCATATTTTTGCACAAAATGATGAACCATAAATTGAGTGAGGTTTGAAATATTTGATAATTACACTCAGCAATGACATAAGTTACGTTTTACTCCCATACACTCGCCCTCGAATCACAATCTATCGTTAAAAACAAAGCGGTGAACAATTTATTCCCTGAAATACAAAAAGCCTTTGATTATGCATCTGCTAACATAGATCTGCCAATAAGCATCCACAGCAAAAGTAATATAGTAATAGCAGCAGTAACAGTAGCAGTATTTCAGGTATTCACAATAAAGAGAAGTAATTAATTTTCTTAGGGATGATCATATTTTGCCAATTAAACACACACACCATATATTTGGTCTTCACTTCAGCTTTATTATTTTAGTTACTTTGTCAAAGCTCTTTCGTCACACTTCCTATGACCTATTCAACGACTCTTTATCTTGGATTGGTTTCGATGAATTTTTCTCTGTATGTGTGTGCGTGTTTCGTTGTTGTTGTTGTTGGTATTGTTGTTGTTGTTGTTGGTATTGTTGTTGTTGTCGTTGTTGAAGATTCGGCGTTTTAACTCCAGAAATTCTTTTAGTATTTCTTTAAATACCATTGTGTTGTCTGCCGGTGTTAGAGGGCGAATATCCCATCTATCAGCACTCATCTTCGTTTGGTCTGGATCGTAATTAGCAAATACCACTACATGCGGTATCTCAAAACTTTTAGTAACCGATACGTATTTACAGGAACATATCAGACCATTTTTAACGCTTTCCATAACCTCGTAGTTGATATGTTGTTCTTGACTACGAGTCAAATCAAAAATAACAATGCGTTGTCCATTGTACATGAACTTTATATCCAGACTTCTTCCGTTCTCGAATCTTATACCGTTTAAAGTCTGCAGGTATCTCGATAAATATGTTTTCCCACTGTTTCCAATAGGATCCGAGTACCATATTATTTTACGCTGATATAGAAACTTTTCTAATTTTTGTACGTTATTTAAACCATGAACCCTACAAGAAGTAATGTATAAAAATATATCTTTTATTAATATTTAAAGACTACCGTAGGTTCATTTGATATGTATTCAAACCATAATCTCACAGAATAATAGGCTTTGAGAATCCCAAAACCTAGAAAAGCTTATCTTTTCAAAATAATGTATAACGTTTTTTTTTTCTTTTTCCAATCTCTTTCGTTTTTCATATTCGTTCATGGAATGCACTCAAGCTAGAAATTTTACTACCAAACAGCACCGACACATTCCTCACTACCAGTACGCCACCTCTACCACTACTATCATCATCATCATCATCATCATCATCATCATCATCAAGATCATCATCATCATCATCAAGATTATCACCATCATGATCATAAGTATTACTATCGGCAGCATTTTCAACATTATCTGCATTGTAATCATCAACAACGTCATTAAATCTACATTTCTTCATTCATTTAATAACGGACAATAATTCCAGTCAAGCAATTGTAACCGTATGTATCTGCGTTTATACGTGTTTATGTTAAGATGGAAAATAATATTTAAAGATGAGTAGGAAGATAGATAATAGATTACGTACGGAAATACATGCAAGTATATCCATCAATAGACACAAATACACACACAAACATATATGTATATATATATATATATATATATATATATATATATATATGCATACGTTCATACATACATATATTTATTTACGTATGTGTGTGTGCATATTATATATATAAATTTACTCGCAGACATACACACACATACACGTATATATATATATATATATACATACGCACGCACAGACAGAGAGACATGTGTGTGTGTGTGTGTGTGTGTGTGTGTGTGTGTGTGTGTGTGTGTGTGTGAGGCAGCATGTATGTTTCTGTTCGTGTATATGTTTGTGCGTAAGAGGAAGGAAGGAGGAAAGAGAAGTAATATATGTTTTTAAAAATTACATAGATTCAGCGGTTTACAGTTCATTGAAGCCAGACCGAGATGTATCCCTTTTAGAAAATTACATTTATTTTTATCATATTTAAACTCTTTTTTGTTCAACCTTCAGAATTGGAATTATCTTCGAGATTCTGAAAGGTCAAAGTTTGATGAAATAGCATATTCGTGCATAATTGTATGTTCATGAGTAAATTCTTTAATCACCAAAAAGATAAGATTTTTATGTGACAGAAGACATAATATTTGCAATCACTCAGTCTGCGTTCAAATACTGAAACATACAGATGAACCACGGCATCTCACATCTGATAATGATATTACAGAGAGGCAGCTGTTGCTATCCTTAAATCTAGGTTAGAATTAGAAATGTTTACTGTTGATGATAGAAACTTGAGTGTTAAACTGCTGTGTTGTTATTATATATGTACATGTAAAGATGGTGCGACACAATCTGTAGAGTGCCAGGTTAAATTTCTTGCAGTGTTTAATTACGTTACATTACGTTCAAATGTTGTTGACGTTAACTCTGTGTATCATCCTTCTGCACTCAATAAAAATCCAATAGTCGTATAGTAGCATGGGTCGCCATTTTGCATATACATATTTAAGAAATACTTGTTTAGACATATACAACGTGATATCCTCAAGTAACACACGCTAATGGAGTACTAATTATTAGAAGTGCCTCCTAAATCCTGTCCAGTTTCTGTCTTTATAGCAATATACTGACATCGATTTTCCTTACCGTGTGTATATATATATATAAGCCCTTGCGATTTTTCGATTATTTCTCTTTTTGATAGCCAGCGCTCATTTTAAAGTGTCAAAAGTATCATCATGTATTAAGTTGAAGAAAGTCACTGCTCAAAATAGAAAACTAATTGAAAGTTTTTATAATTAGTTGTTAATATAAGTATTTGCGTATGTGCATGTACACGCGTGTGTGCGCGCGCGCGTATGTGTGTGTATTTAAGATAAGCAGATCAATAGGCAAGTCAATAAACATATATACTGAGACCAAATAGGAAGGGAGGGAGAGACAGGAATTATAATTATAAATGAAGATATAGAAAGCTGAAAGGAGAGAATGAAAAATGATAGAAGTTGTCATACCTCTTTTCATGTCTTTGTAAGTTATATTGGCCAGCGACTCAACTTTCATGGGGAACAACTCCACTTCATATTTTAAGATGGTTTCAGAGAACCACGAGTCCACAATTTCGGTCTCATTATGCGCAGTTTCCAGTATACCTACAACAAAAGAATAACAAAGAATGTAATGCACTAAATTATTTTGAGTGTTACTTTTTACAGAATTTGAAGCTGTAACCCAGAAAAATATTAAGAAACAAACGATCGTCAAGACATGTAATCAGCTTCCGCACGCAAACTCCTTGAGAATTATTCCAGAATAGATCAGTGGGTGATGTAGAAGCAATGGTTAGGGTAATAGAAAAATTATGGAAGCTGCCATATGAAATGATTTTATATGGAGCAAATACTTATAATATTACTCTAAAATTGCACTAAACTTATAATCCCTAAGGAAAACTTGCAGATCACGCAAGAAATATTGCCATATCAGCCGATTCGTTGTGTCTGAATCAACAGTTTCTCTTAAACGAACCCTTTAAATATTTAAATTGTAACTATCATTTCATTCATCATCATATCATTCATCTTTATTATCTTCTTTAGTCAGTATCATTATTATATTATAATCATCATAATCATTATCATTTATTATAATCATCATCATTTTTATCATTATCGGCTCTAATATTATCAATATCTAAAGGAAATATTTATAATTGTTCTCGTATCTTTCATCTTTTTTTCTTTTCTTTATTTTTTTATTTACTTTTTTCAGTCACTTGACTGCTGCCATGCTGGGGCAATGCCTTGGAGATTTGTTTTCTTTTTAGTCGAATGTATCGACCCCAGTACCTATTATACTGAACCCTAATGCTGAACCTCTAAGTTAAGGGGGACGTAAACTCCCCAGCACTAGTTGTCAGGCGGTGGTGCGGGACAAGCCCAGACAAAAAGACACGTACACAAACACACGCACGCACACACACACACACACATACACACATATATATTCATATATACACGTATATATATATATATACCTTCTTTCAGTTTCCGTCAACCAAAGCACAAGGCTTTAGTCGGCCTGGGGCTATAGTAGAAGATACTTGGCCAAGGTGCTACGCAGTGGGACTGAACCATATGGTTAGGAAGCAGGCTTCTTACCACAGAGCTACACCTGCACCTATCAGAAATATTTTTTCTAATTTTATTTTCCCGGGGTCGTAAAACTAAGAACCAATCATATACTAAATCCATTAAACCGTCAACAGGAATTCTTTTAAATCTGTGCTGATTTATTTTCATGACAAATTATTATTATTGAAGAGCAATTGTAAAATCGATAGCCGGAGGATTGGTTGTATTTATTTTTGTTGTTTATGTCCTCAGTTCAAATTTCCTTGGTGATCAAATTCACCTTTTATACTTTTGAAGCTGATACATAAAGACAGATTCTTTGGTTAATTTCAGTAACTGAGCACACCCACCGCATTACAATAGGACTCTTTGTGAATAGTCGTCGCATAGCAGTAGAATTATAGAATCGTTAGAGATTTCGACAACTGTGTCCTATAATTTGAGACTAATAAAAACCATTGTCATTACAATATAGAAGCGGAGTAATAGAATTACTAGATGCCTAGCAATATTACCTGTAATACTTTACGTTCTGAGATCAAGCATATCACGTTGATACCAAATTACCTTTCAGCCTTTCGGGATCGATAAAATGAGTAACAGTTAAGTACTTCTGTCGTTATAATTGTTAGTTCCTATCCCAAAATGAGTGGTCTTGTACCTATTTTAAAACCATAATTATAAGTAGTAGCAGTAGTAGTAGTGGTGGTGGTGTGGTGGTGGTGGTGGTGGTGGTGGTGGTGGTGGTGGTGGTGGTGGTTGTGGCGGCTGCGGCGGCTGCGGCGGCGGCGGTGATTTTGGTATAATAGTAGTAGTAGTAGTAGTAGTCACATCACCGAACGAATACTTTAAATTATGTTATACAGGATTCATGGCAATAATGTCTCTTAATTTCCCATCTGCCTAACTATAACTTTTGTTAACACTCATGGGAAAAACAGAAATAATTATTTCCACTTCGATCATAAAAAAGAACACATGTGAGAAGTATCGAACGTTAAAACCTACCATGTGACAGTCGGACTTTATCATTGCTATCTTTAGATTTCGTTATTTGTATTTTACCTCATTCTATTTTTTCCCTTTTTTTTAAAGAAATAAATCAATAATATTAACAAAATTATGAATAATAGATTATAAAATTCTGCTAAAGTTTTGTATTTCGGTAAGCATTTTGCTGTTGAAGTGTTTGGACAATATACACATTAGTTAGGATTTCTGCCGCCAGGTGTCGTCTATTGAATCCTATACAAAAGACAGCCGATTACATTATATTGCAGGAAATATTTTACTATATTTATAAATTTACAGAAATTAAATAGCCTTTGCCAAACAATCAAATATTTTCAAATATTTGTCATAGTTATCGTTGCGGTTGTTTCGTTTCTCTTAAAGTTGCTCTAGAGAATTAAAATTCAACACGTTTCCTGTCTTATTTACCTCTATATTGCATAAACTTCCGTTCTCTTACGTGGAGAGAACTTTAATAATACTCCATTTGCATTCCGTTAACTGAAGTTGGAAATAATGGTGAATGAAAAGTCTAATTTATAACTGCCGTTTAAACCAAGACACCGGTTGTGCAACGAGCCCGTTATTACTATAATTACCTTGTTTGCCATTTGTGTGTAATTATGTGTGTGTGTGTGTGTGTCTGTCTGTCTGTCTGTGTTTGTCTGTGTCTGTGTCTCTGTGTGTGTACGTGCGCACGATTTTTTTACATGATATACCGAATAGTTATAATCAATCTTGCTTACATAATGCAACATGTAAATATATAATTACGTCCGAGGCAACACTTTTAGGAGGCCATCAATATAGTTATTCCACCTAGTATATAAATATCAGCCGTACCATACTCAAATTGCATATATTTTCAAAGCAAGTACGATGTACTTGCTTTTCAAATATAGGAGTCATTCTCAATTAAATACACTATTCAAAATACTGGTCTGCGGTTAAGTATCACAAAATATAATTGTGTGTTTGTGCGTGTGCATGCGCACGCGCACACACACACACAGAAACGAGTGGTCATGCTATTTTAAAGAGACTCCGTTTGCTGGTTCATTAGGTTTCAACTGCTTGACAAACAATGTTGGTGTGTTTATGTTCCCGTGATTTAGCGGTTCGGCTAAAGAGCAATAGAATCACGCTATAAAAAGAAAAATAAGTAATGAGATTGACTCAGTCAACTAAAATTTTTCAAGACGGTGCATCAGCATGGCCGCTGTCTAATGACTGAAACCGGTGAAGGACTACTTATTTGATCAGCTTTAGTTACAGATTATCAACGAGTCGGTTACTGGTTCATTGGGTTTATGGAGGACAGGGTAACAAGGTATTTTCAGTGTAAATCAGAGCAAACCATAAATGGAAGTAAGTTTCGTTCTAGAACAGCGGTTTCTCGGTTTCTCGCATTGTTTCTTACCTTCTTTTCCTAATAAAACTATCTTGAAAGATATGGACAGATATCTATCATATTGAATAATGTAGACTTTATGCATTTATGCGCGTGCCCAAACATGCGCGCACGCACACACACACATACATTCTGTGTCAGGAGATCACAAAAGTCCTCGAGAAACAACTTAAAAACCATAACCTACAAAAGATTCGAATATAATCAGCTATTTAAATACATATAAAAATGTTTATGCATATGTATTTATAGGTGTGTGTGTGTGTGAGAGAGAGAGAGAGAAAGAGATAGTAAATGGGTGTATATATTTACAATTGGTGCTATTAAGTTTGACATGGCTTGGGCCAATGCTGGTTGAAGCCCAAAAGTCAAAACTTAATAGCACCTCTTGTAAATATATACACTCTCGCTCCCTCACTCTCTCCCCCTCTCCATCTCTCTCTCATACGCGCGCGCGCGCATATATATATAATTTTTTAATTTCAAGAAAAACTAGAATTCTAGTATGATCATCTCGCTTAATGTGGGGCGGTTAGTTTCCCTGTCAGTAAATAGACTTGTACTTCTTTGCGGCTAAGAGGGTTTTTACCTCTTATATCTAGCAATGTATGTGCATCGTCAATTACTATTAGTGACAATTGAATTCTTCCTTTTTGGCTTTATATTCTTTTTCGGTTTTATATTGCTTAAAGCCGCCTTCGCTGTAAACGTGTATATATATATATATATATATATATATATACATTTACATATACATATGCATGTATGTATATCCATAGATAGATAGATAGATAGATAGATAGATAGATAGATAGATAGACTTCTCTACCTATAATTGTGTGTGCGTGTGCGTGTGCGTGTGCGTGTGCGTGTGTGTGTGCGTGTGCCTGTGTGTATGTATGTGTGTGTATGAGTGTGCATGTATGCATGTTAAAAATTTGAACCCTGTCTATTAATTACAGACTAAACCGGATCTTATTCAAGTTTTTGAGGCGTTTCAGCGACTGACCATAAAGCCATCCGGCTTAACAGTACACCAGTCTATCTCGTGATTGATCCTCCAACCGTGTCCGCTACTTCTATTCAGCTGAGTGGTTTGAAGTATCGAAAAATGAAAAAAGTTTTCTCAAGGATAGAAAGTGCAGCTGGGTCTGAAAATCGAATCCTCGTCGTAAACCCAACACTCATACACGGCCAAGCGCCTTTAAATACAAGTTTGTCTTCTGTTTGCGAATTCGTGTGTGTTTGTGTGTGTACGTGGGTGTGTGTTTGTGTGTGTACGTGGGTGTGTGTGTGCATGTGTGCGTGTATGTATGACTGCGTGTTCATTAAACTCCGGTAAAAGCACCAAAGATTATTGTTAATCGTTAAACAGTTACAATAGAAGTGCATAAAAAAGAGGCTTCATTTTTACCCAAGTTTCCATTCATCTAACGAAAGCCTTGGTCCTGAATAATAAAGCATTGTGGAGAATCTTGAAAGAGTTACGATGCCCATCTAATTTTGCTGTCTTGTTTGCCCAACATACTTATATAAAGACCTGCTTTATGCTAGTGTGTATTTCACGGCATTGCCTGCAGGGTTGGATTCCTAGAGTTCGGTAATTACCTCAGAGCTCTTTGTAGATATACTACCTAAATTTTTAGTGGTGTATGGGTGCAAGGTTTGATATATACCTCCTTTTAGAACTTGAAATGTCAATGCTAATGATAGATTTGTGATCTTGTTTTATCTATTATATCCTGCCGTTTGGTCAAGCTGTTCCTGTCCGAATGGACTACTAAAATTCATCTTATTCATTGCCTATCGTTTTCAAACGTTCCAAAGATTATGTCAGCACAATTTTCAGCAGCATCCATGTTATGATACATGAGAAATTTATCCAGCTTCTTGATGTATCTGCATTTATAATCTGCTTTGGCGAATACACAGCATCTATTAGTATGTGATAGATTATTTCATCAAATCTTTTCACATTCCCGACGACTAAAATAAAATTTGTCTTCAAGATGGATACTTGATAATATTTCTATGTAGAAAAATTGATCCTCGATTGCGAATCTAGACAACATTTCCGCGTTTCTTTTTAATTTCCTGTTGGTCAAGCAGTTCTAGGAAAACCAATTATATTGACCCCAGGATTGACTGGTTAATATCTATGCTTAATCATGATATATCTGTAGATACATAAACACATTTACACGCACAGACAAATACATACACGTATGAATATACGTATACATGTGTATGTGTGTGTATAAATCCATAGTATATAAATATATATATATACTATGGATTCTTTTCGTAAACGATTGAGGAAGGGTTCCTAACTAGGTATCTTTACTTTGATCTTCAGCTGCGCATTGGTTAGTACGAAAACGACGTTTTATGGTCTGACAGGCGAATTTTGTTTATTCTTTCGGCTGTGGGAAGCAAATCCTGCCTTGCTACGTGGTAAGAGTCCACAAAACTACAAACAAAATCATTTGAAGTAGGATCTCGTTGGTACAGCAGCTTCAGATTCGCATGATCTTTCTGTCTACTCACTTTAAACTATTCTAAGCTAGTGAAACATTTGTTTCGTATTTTGTAAAGTCTTTCAATAAGTCAAGATCAATTTTACAACACTTGAAGTTATCCTTAAGCATATGTGTGTGTGTGTGTGTGTGTGTGTGTGTGTGTGTGTGTGTGTGTTTATGTGTGTATGTATGTATGTATATGTATATGAATATATGTATATTATACTATATATATATTTAATTGTATCCTTAAAGATTATATAAAGACCACCTTAGACTCAGAACTAGCCGGGTCAATCCTATTTCTTGTAACTTGTGAGACAGACGATCCTCTAGCCTTTAGAATATTGGGATATTGGGAAACTATTTACCATTTTATTCAATATCCGCTGTGAGGTTGGAATGTTATGCTTCAGAAAAAGTTGTCTCACATTACATTTCAAAAATATATTATTAAGCGAACACAATTCAAGCATTTACATAAAAATAAACAAACTTTTACCCGAATCAAAAGTACATATTGTGTTTTAATCTACTTACCTCTAAATGTCTTATTTAGTTAAGTTACATAAAAGTTGCAATATGTCCATATATATATAGATGTTTATATTACTCAATACTATATGTAAGGCGATATAATTTATGGAATGTTGAAACTTTATAAAGTGTTACTCCAAGTTTCCTGTTGGTGGTGTTCATGTGAATATATAAAATAGAATTTATCTTTTCATACACAAAAATGTTTGTAATTTTGAAATATTATCAATTATTTCAAATTTAAACAAAACTTGCTGCTCACTTTCATGAAGAACGTTTTGACTGGCTGTAGATCGTTTTAGTTAATATGTAACAGGTTCGTTTCTTCCAAAACCAGATGTGTTTGGAGTGACTCGCGTTATATTTCCTTTTAAGTCTCGTAAATGTTACTATATGTTAATAGTAATGAGTTTTTAAACTGTTTTCGGTGAGAGCTATATAAGTACTGGCAGCCGTTGTTGTCTGCTAAGACTTAAGTATCACCGCAAAGATAAAATTTCAAGGAATCATATAGACTTTTGTATATATAATTATATATATAGTCATACTGGTGTTACTATTTTGGATTTTGAGAATTATAATTGCTCGAATTTGCAAACTTCCAAGAGTTCTTGGCCTTAACTACATTATTATTTAAAAGCTTGTGGTATGTATGGAAAGAAATTAAATTTAATTGGTTTCTGACGTTATGACTAAGCACATTAAGAGTAAATACTGGATTATACCTTTCCATATTTTTCGTCTGCTTTTACATTTAGAAAAGATTGGTGCATATTATTAGTTAAATCACTTTTACAAAGTACTTCATTATCATATAAAATACTACGAAAGCCTAATCCGAAGATAAACAGGATACACATTTATTCATATCAAGCATTAAATCTCTTAGCACAGAAGGCATGTTAATTATGTAAAATAAACTATCATTTTGCTTCGATAATGATTATAGAAAACGTGTGTGTTTCCATTGAGTGTGTATGGATACGTTTACGTACATACATAGATATGTGCATTTTTCCACTAGATTTTCGGGATCAAATATAATTAAAACGATTATGTAGCATTAGATTCTGTACAAATTGTATGTTTTACATGAATAATTAGATCAACCGGGCAGTTGGGAGATAAGTGCATTGGGCCTCATTATACTTACATACATGCACAAACATACCATATGTGCATATATGCAGAGACATTTGTATGTTTATATATGCAGACAGATAGATAGATAGATAGATAGATAGATAGATAGATAGATAGATAGATAGATAGATAGATAGATAGACAGACAGACAGACAGACAGACAGATAGATAGATGGACAGACCGACATACGGACAGACAGACAGAGCGACAGACGCATACATACATACATATAAATATATGTGCATAATTTTATTCGTATATATATAAGGGTGTGTGTGCATATATTCAATTATGTAAACGTGATAAATATAGTATAAGGTGAGATGCACTTATCATTCACACTCTTCTTCTCCATCTCTCTCTCTCTCTCACACACACTCAGTTTGTGTGCTTAACTAGTTCTTAACGTGAATTAATTTTACATTGGCTCATCAAGTATGTTACTATACCTCACTAATTTCAATATATAAATACCATATCTCGAGATTTCATACTGTAATTGCTGATGACTTTTATTTTCTCTCCTCCAGGCAATACGTGCACATGTATGTTTGCATATGTGCTTCTGAGTGTATGTATATGCTGTAATAAATGAGTGTGTTTAGATAGACACACAGAATTAATGATTTATCTAAAGAAATATAGCTTGCATGTGTAGCTGTATTAGCTATATTGTATATTGTATATATATTGTATATTGTATATTGTATGTGTAGCTGTATTAGCTATATTGTGCTTATTTACATTTGTATGCGAGTATGTGCCTGTGCGAGCGCGTGTGTATGCATTGTATACATGTGTGTGCGTGTGTGTGTGTGTATGTATCGATAGATAAATATATTGATAGATAGATAGATAGATAGATAGATAGACAGACATACAGACACACACTACGCACACACGCACATGCCTTTGTATGTATACTTTAACTAGCTGTGTCTGTATATTAGCACAGATATAAGGTCCGTATAAATCAATACTTTTCGCCTATTAGTACTTATGTCTGTATATGTATGTGTGTGTGTATGTGTGTGTATCTAAGCATATGCATATATTTATATATGGGTATGTATCGGTGCATATATATCTGTATACCATTTTCAAGTCTATTTGTAAATCCGAAAGAACTAAAAAGTACTTTTGACTAATGACTTTTTTTCATAGGGAGTACTGAACACTTGCGTAATCAATTTTACTTAAATTTTCAATCATTGGCTAATCCTAATCAACTTAGACAACCTAATCCAGGAGAAAAAAATTCTGTCTAGGCACCTCCTTTCCCAACCGATTTCGTCTTTAAATTTTCAATTGCTGCTGCTGCTGCTGCTACTACTACTACCATTTCAACTACTACTACTACTACTACTACTACTACTACTACTACTACTACTACCACTACCACCACCACCACCACCACCACCACTATTACTACTATTATTGTTGCAGTTTCTGTTAATGCCACAAATTCTATTCTCAGACCTGCTTCTTTTTAGACTCTGTATATCTAGAAGCTTAATTTCTTCTGCGTTTTGGCTGACTATTTTCCGTTGATCATCAAAGAATGGATAATCCTGCTACAATTAAGAATTGCAATTACATTCCTACATATTCGAATCTAGTTTCTTGCCAATTCGCTCTTAAATTCAGATTCTTTGCCAACTCAACATCCTTCCCAATTCATCATCTTCTCTAATTGGTCATCTATTAATGTCTTAAGGTTCCTCGAACTGACACACCTTTCAACCGTTGAGAATATCCTAAAATAGATTGTTACACTCCTATGAAAGCTACAGCTGAATTAGTCTGTCTACCTAACAAACAATAAATAGTTCGTATTTCATCAGTCACTTTGCAGTGTCAATACCCAACAGATTAAATTCTCACCGAAAATGTCAACCTTCATAGATAAATGTGTTTCATAAATAAATGTGTTTCATAGATAAAGCTATTGTGTCGCTAACCACTGTTCCGAAGAAACATGCCATTGTACATTGAATCCGCCACGTTCAAAACTCAATTGTCTTCTGACATAGGCAAAACCCAAATGTTTAAAGAAGGTATAAGATTATGCGTTATTTTTTATGCTTTCAAATTTATTCCTTTCATAAAAATTATGTGAAAAAACACAGTGGAACGAAATCTCTCAAATCTTTTGTGACAAACTAACTAAAATGCAGCAGTTAAAAGTTTGTAAATGTCAAAAGCGTATAAAGTCACACAGCGCTGTTATTCGCTATTGCATTTTTATCTTTTTAGGGCTTCACTTACGATGAATTGAAAGCATTCTGATTTGGATCAGCAGAAACCTTTTTATTTGAAAGTGGAACAAATATTAATAAATGTTGGGTATATGAAAGATGTGATATATAAAATAAAGAAAAAAACATGATGGTTTTAAGGTTTTCTTAAGATGTGAAGTTAATAAAGTTGTTTATATTTTCTGCATGCATTTGCATCATTTTTTAAGATGATCTGTTCATGAGTCGAAAGAGATCAATAGAACTCCTTCAACGAACAATATATAAGAAGCATTCGGGGTTTTCCCAATAATAGTAAAGTGAAATAAAGCAAACATTCATATTCTTTGTATAATCCTATTGTCTATAAAACGCAATGAAAGTTATCTACACAATGACTGATTTAAAACAACAGAGTATATATATATAAAATGGTGGACCTAGGTCCCATCTCCTGTGACTATTCACGCCAACAAAGTTTCGCCTTCATTGTTGTAACTGCCAAATAAACGTTGACCAATCTCCACACGGTTGTGCTTACACGCTTCGGTAATCTCACGTGGTGCGCACCTCGCACAGGCTTTATTGAAGCAAAGGTTTTCATGGATGATTTCGTATGCTGAACCATGACTAATTTGCAGAGAACATGCCCCGAAATCGATGGTCACTCGTCGGTTCACCAGAAGTATTTCTCAAACTTGTTGAATCTCCACGTCAGTCATGAAGATTGATGGGCATCCTGCAGTCTCTCTGTGTTTCAAGCTTGTCCTGCGATGTTTAAACTTCCCAATCCTCCCATACACACTTTTGTGCAGTAGTGATGTCCCTGTATTGTACTGAAAGCCTTCCTTGGTGTACAATGCCAGCGGAACGGCCATGCATACTCTGTAATACAACAAAGAAAACTGTAGCAATCAACGTTAAACCCCGGTTATGTAACCACAAGAGAACCACCTTTAAGCATGCGAGCTCTGATGGCAGAGTGTGCGACCAACCTAAAGAACGTTTTAGCGAAAGTGCAGATAGTTTTTGACTTCCCTTCGTATACGTGTGTGTGTGCGTGTGTGTGTGTGTGTGTGTGTGTGTGCGTGCGTGCGCGCGCGTGTGCGTGCGCGAGCGTGTGCGTGCGCGAGCGTGTGCGCGCGTGTGTGTATGTATACACATATATACACATATAAAATGATAGATATATAACAGCGAAATCTTAACGATAAACCAGCAAAGCATTTCAAAGATAAATACAAGTATAAACATAGAAATTACAAAGAAACGATTGAAAAATAGTGCTATTGATTGGAAGAACACCGTAAGTTGACCATAGCGCAATCTAGAGCTTGTTGACTTGCCTATTAAGAATTTAAGAAATGATAACAATTGAATTATGATCCTGCATAGTTGTGCGAGATACATTCTAATGACCAAATATGACAATAATGTGAATTATTTGATGAAATCGAGGAAATAGTTGTCTGTTTACTTCGGGTGAACATAAATTATGTCTACAGATTCTGTTAGGTGGAATATCAGCAAATAGATACTCCACAGATATCAACATATTTAAACGATAGCATGCATAAGCGTATGGCTGATAATTCGTTTTGCAATTACGTAGCTCTGAGTTGACATATAGATGTGTACACATGCCAACGTTTACATGCATAAATGTATGCATTTGTACTTATTACATTCTAATACAAGTTTTAAAATTCTTGTACTAATTTGTAGCAATAATTGCCTAATTAACTGTGTCCTTTCTAAAGATTAGTATTGTGGCAGTTAGTTAAATAAACAAGTTTCTTGTTGTAATAGATATAACTTTATATGTATATTCCGGGTGTTGCGATAAGTCTCTCATTAGTTTGGTATAGATGTTTCCTGTGTCACAATTCTTTAACATTATATTGGTTTCAAATTTTGGCAGAAGGCCAGCAAGTTCGAGGGAAGGGTTAAATCGATGACATCGACTCCAGTGCTCAACTGCTACTTATTTTATCAAACCGCAAAGGATGAAAGGCAAAGTCTACCTCGGTGGAATTTGGACTCAGAACGTAAAGATGGACGAAATGTCGCTAGGTATATCGCCCGGTGTGCTAACGATTCTACCAGCTCGGTGCTTTAATCTTCAACATTATATTAACAACAGCCAGGCAACTATGCGCGATTCACTTCTATTCCCAAATGGTCTTTTATGTTTGTATTTTACAGAGATCTGGACAGGACATTCTATCAGTATTCTTTCATATCATGACTGAATAGAGCTTCCACGTCACCGTGATTCTTATATTACTATCTTTAATTATTCTTTCTACAAATTCCATTGTAAAATAGTTTGACATAATATCTCCTTGGTAGATAACACTATAATGATATTTTCAAACAGTTACATATGAAATAAATGATAGCTTCAGCGTTAGTTCTATCAGTTGTCTTATCTAGGCAGTTTACTCGTATCCATGTCTCATTTGCCCATTAGGTATATAATTGTTATATCTTGTTTTTGTTTTGCAAAACATACTTTTCAAAGTAACAGCTAGTATCTTTGTGGTTGATAAAAGATAGATTACTTTGCCTATTTATCTTGTCGTCACATTGAAGCCCTCTGCCAACATGGCTATACACTTTACTTCTAGTGATAGGTATACAAATTTTCCTTTGATAGACTGTTGTGATAGATAAAGTTGTTCTCTAGCTATGTATCATTAATCATCACTCTTGATATACATTTCGAGGAGCATTTTTTGCAACTTACACGATGCTGTCTGCCTTAAGCATTCAGATAGGGTCTACAGGTGGGTACGCATATCTTTCGGAGATATACTGGTGAAATATGTAACCATCAGCGGGAACAATAAATCGGTTCATTTGTACAAAGTCATTCGTGATATTTCTTCCACTCGAGTTGTACATGCAATCGTCTCAACCACATAATTACTCTCGGCATCATAAATGTTGTGGAACAATGATTAGTCTATTGAAAGTTTGCCACTTATGTCGTTTTGTTCACAAAATACTATGTACCATAAAAAGTAAAATATAAATAAGCAACAATGAAGTATTAAATTTGGAATACAAAACAGATGCGGCCATAGGAAAAGATGAAGTCAAAATACACTAAAGCATGACATTACACAGATACTAGCCAGATATCTTTTATCTTTTATGTCTTACTTGTTTCAGTCATTAGACGCGGCCATGCTGGGGCACTCCTTCAAGAACTTTTAGTCGAATGTATCGATCCCAGTACTTAATTTTTTTTAAACCTGGTACTTATTCTATCCGTCTCTGTTGCCGAACCGCCAATTTACAGTGACGTAAACAAACCAGCACCGGTTGTCAAACAAATGGAGAACAATATGTTTCACTAGCATAAAATAGTTTAAAGTGAGTAGACAGAAACATCGTGCGAATCTGAAGCTACTGTACCAACGAGATCCTACTTCAAATGATTTAGTTTGTAGTTTTGTCAACTCGTGTGTGTGTGTGTGTGTGTCTGTGTGTGTGTGTGTGTGTGTGTGTGTGTGTGTGTGTGTGTGAGTGTGTGTGTGTGTGTGTGTGTGTGCGTGTGTGTAACGAGCTTCGTTACACCAAATTTACTCAGACCCCCGAACTTTGTAGTTGGGAAGCAAGCTTCTTACTACACAGCCACGCCTGCGCCTATAACTAACATAAAAAAATTAATTCAGAAACTACAGTGATTGAAAGACAGTTTCTTTTAGTCAACAGCAAGAAAAAAAAATCCAATTATATTTTTACAGATCATAAGATATCAATGCAATATTATGACATTCATAGATTTTCATATACAGTGGTGACGAAATTCGAAAGAAATGTCTTCAAATGTGAATTATAAGTAGATTGCTGAGAGGAAAATAGCTAGCGATAGTCATACCTTCGTTAGAAGTATTATCAAGCGCCGTAAATGAAGTACAACTGATTCAAAGATTTTTCAATGTAATAAGACTAAGAAGCGAAGGCAATGAGAATGTAGAATGGACACATTAATGCGATTAACATACATGGTTTTAAAATGGTAAGTTAATATAATGA
This sequence comes from Octopus bimaculoides, assembly GCF_046866305.1. Taxonomy (NCBI): domain Eukaryota; kingdom Metazoa; phylum Mollusca; class Cephalopoda; order Octopoda; family Octopodidae; genus Octopus; species Octopus bimaculoides. Next base: position 24,972,056 of record NC_142940.1, read on the forward strand.
TGCCTTTATGCATGTTATTTAAAGTGTTCGTTAGTGACATGTTAATAACACGAGTTTATGACATATAGAACAAGTGTGTTCCATTTTGTGAGTGTTGTTAAATTGTGCATTAATCCAGTCATTAAGTCATCAATATCCAGCTGTCGCTTGACTGGTTATTCTTTTAATATGTTACAGGCGCATCTTCAAACATTTGTTTTCCTGCCACTAGCTTGAACAATTTTCATTATTATTAATAAAAGAAACTAAAACAAACTATTACTATCATTATTATTATTATTATTAATATTATTATTATTATTATTATTATTGTTATTATTATCATCATCATCATCATCATCATCATCATCATCATCATCCTAATCATCATCATCAACATCATCATCATCACCAACAGCATAATTTATTATTATTTTTTTTGTCTTGTTTTGAACATTTAAATACTGGTTTCTACCATACCATCAACTTCACTTCCGCTTTATCTTTCGGGGATATTAAATCATGTTTGCACGTTAGATCAGTATTTCTTTGGTGTTGATACTATTTAATAGTTTTCTAGTGATGTTGTATTCTATACAGCATGGGCAATGTGAGCTGAGTGCTTTGTTGGATGATGATGGAAAGGAGTTGGGTACTATTTCAGAAAGGTTTATTTGGGCTCTGTTGAACTATTGGTTGTATATTGAACAGAGAATAAATTTCCTGCATGCAACAGGTGCTAATCGTGTAACAGTATGCTGTGCATGTTGTTACTTTCATATATATATATATATATATATATATATATATATATATATATATATATATATATATATATATATATATATTTAAATAACGTCGACCACTAACGTGGACAATTAATGCGCTAGAAAAAGATCACATCTTGTGTCTATTAAGACCTAAATTGTTCTCAACATGAAATATAGCAGCATACCAAAACGTGAGCGGGCAAGACATTTAAAATCACCTAAAAAAGCATTCTTAAACAGGGACCGGTTTCGGTCAACTTTGTATACGATTCTGATGATTGCGGTTACATTACAAATCAGGCTGAAGAGGAATAGACAAATGGTAAGAATTTGTTAAATCCGAAACCGGTCCCTGTTTAAGAATGCTTTGTTAGGTGATTTTAAATGTCTTGCCCGCTCACGTTTTAGTATGCTGCTATATTTCATGTTGAGAACAATTTAGGTCTTAATAGACGTAAGATGTGATCTATTTCTAGCGCATTAATTGTCCACGTTAGTGGTCGACGTTATTTTTTTTAAATGTACCTTAATCCCCTGAGATTGCAGATAATATTTCTGAATCTCTTTGATTCTTTAGATGTGCTGGCCTCCTGATAATTAATCGATATTAATTAATATATGAATAATTACCAGATATTATAATAAAATTTTACCCATTATATATATATATATATATATATATATATATATATATATATATATATATATATAAGTTTATGTATATATTAATTATTTTCTCAGTTATTAAAACTTTCGATAATTTAAATACGTTAATAGTTACCGGAGGTAGCAAAATTACACTAAAAAACAATATATCACAGCCGTTTTACAAGTGGATATACCAAGTTAAAGTGATACATTTTGAGAAGATATGGATATTGACATGTGTTTCGCTCCATTTATTATTATCCATATATATATATATATATATATATATATATATATATATATATATATATAAATTACACAGGCACATACATACACACATACATATATATTTTTTTCTGCGAAATAGGGGTAGCTTATCCTGTTCAGGCTATTTCGTTTGTTTGTTTACGTTCATCGTAATTTGAATGTAATATATATATATATATATATATATATATATATATATATATATAGTGTGTGTGTGTGTGTGTATGTGTGAGGGATATATGGATTCATAGAATCGTGTGGCATTCACACAAAGTTCCTCTAATGGACTCGGCTAACAAACCACATACTACTCCAATACGAAGGCGTATAATGGAGTGTTCTACGCAGCTGGAATCCATGATATCCAATTGATTGCATTATCTCATGCGGAGTATATAAACTACAAAATGTGAAGAGGAATGGCAGGTGAATATATTTATTTAGCCACTTGACATCCTTGGGATTACCATAGTTACGTATCTTTCTTCATGTAATAATAATTTCAGTATATAATAAATTATAGAGTTGAACCGTTGGTATAACTATGATGTCTTGGTGATCTGATGAGGTAGCTTTCTTTGTTTGCATTGATTTTAGAATATACAATTGCATTGTATAATGCGTAGCGTGTACATTAATGTAGAATTGTAAAAATTAAATATCATACACTGAAATTATCATTACATAAAAAAAGGCTGCGAAACGGCCGTAATCCTGAGGATAACAAGTGATTAAATATATTCACGTCTCATACCTCCTTACGTTTTATAATTTACGTATGTGTGTGTGTCTGTGTGTGTGTGTGTGTGTGTGTGTGTGTGTGTGTGTATGTGTGTGTGTATGTGTGTGTGTATGTGTGTGTTTATGTGTGTGTTTATGTGTGTGTGTGTGTGTGTGTGTCCGAGAAAGAAGATTCTGCAATTTCTTGCTAAATAACGTGCATAAACGCTTTGATCAATTGTAATCAAATGCCTGTGCTATGCGTTAATCTCTCTGTCATCAGATCCACGTTGTACCACACGTCAGATATCGAAGTAATTGCAGAGCAACATCGGAGGAAGAGTACAACGCACCGAGACCACAATGTCGCGATAGCGCATGCACCCCTAACCACTTGGCCATATACCATATATGAGGAAACAAATACCTCGCGGAATCAGACAAATGAAAGTAAGTGCCTGAAAAGCGTAGAATTGTAAATCAAAGCAAAAAAGCAATTATCAAAGAAAGGTACAGGGGAGCCCAAACCGCCAATAAAAGGAATAGAAGAGAAATTGATGCTTCGAGCGATACCTTTTTATTCAAGAGAAGAACCGTTAGCACGCCGGGCAAAATGCTTAGCGGCATTTCGTTCGTCTTTACGCTTTGAATTCAAATCCTGCCGAGGTCGACTTTGCCTTTCATCCTTTCTGGGTCGATAAAATAAGTATCAGTTGAACAATAGGGTCGGTGTAATTGACTTTAACACCGCCCACCCCTGAACACGCTGGCCGGGATCCAAAATTTGAAACCATTTAAGAGAAGAAAAAGAACTGAGAAGCAAGAGAAAGAGAAAATAAATGAACGTTACTGCATATAAGACATCTATTACTAAGACACTCTATTTTCAGTTCATCAGAGAGAAGGAAACAATAGCAGTGTTTTTAAATAATACATTAAATCGCATAAATCAATTCTTAAGTTGTCTTCCGTACTTGCTGGAATAATTAAAACTACATTAATCATTCCCGAATACCATTTTTTCCTCGGAGCCTATTTATTTCTACTTAGCTTTTAAATACTTAATAAAAGTATTAACACAACATATTAACAGGAGAAACCCTCCGTCTCACTGACAGTTGCGTGTAAAATGTTTTGTTTATAATATATTGATTGAAAGATTGACCAATGAAAGAGGGAAGACAGTTAAAACGGATGCAACTATGTTTCACCCTACAAAGTGACTGTCCAAGCAGACAGGAGATAAATGACACAAGTTATCGATAGAAATGTACTGGTTTTACTAAAAAATTAACGAATAGGGTAAACTTAATTTCTAATAGGTGGGGAATGCTGCTAGTTTCAAATAAATGTTATTGAAACATCCAGCATGCTGTCTAAGGATTTGGTGAAAAGATTAAAATGAGTATAACTTGAAATAAATACCCTGATTTTAGACTGATATACATATAAGCATCAACACGAATACACATTCACATGGGCACACATACACAGACATACAAACACACATACGCGCGCGCACACACACACACACACATACACACACACACACATATATATATATATATATATATATATATATATATATATACGAGAGCGCTAACATGCCATCCTGAAGATAGTGCTTTGGCAATGGCAGTCATTTTTATTGAAAGGGATTATTTATATGTATTTTAAGTTTCGTGGCTTTTTCTGTCTTTGTGTTTCCTTTTGTGGGTAGGGAGAGGTTATCTTTACTTGTGCCTGTCATTCTTTCTTATAAATATGAATATTCTTTTGTCTGCTGTCATTAATAACTACTATTTCTTAATTTGGGGTTATATCTTTATCATTGTTTTCTGAGTTCTTCATTTTTGTATCCTTTGTTATTCTTTTCTTTTCTTTCTATTAATTTCTATTCATTTATTCCCATTTCTTCAGTCATTATTATATTCATGCTGTTTATTTTTGTTCATTTATGATTGGTTATATTCTGAATTCTACATCTTCGGCGTGATACTTGTTAGTTCAAATTTGTTTGTATTATTAAGTCTCCATCTATGACTATGTCCTTGGTTGTTTATATTGGTTATTATTATTTCTTGTTCAGCTTTTGTTATATTCTAAGTTATTCATATTTGATTATATTCCTTGATCTCTTATATGATTTGTTCATAGTTTGTCGTTCATTCATGTAATTTTTTTTTGTTCATTTACTTTTGTCATTCTCAAATTGAAATATAGTCTTCATTTAATCGCACTCTTGTTTGGTCATGTTTATCTTCATTTTACTTCATTTGTTTCTGAGTCTACAGTTTTTTGTTTATTACATTAATTTGTTTCTATATTTATGTAGTCTTCTGCTCTTCTTAAATATACCGCAGTCGTGTCATTTCAATACTTCTCTTCTTTTGTTATAGCCTTGATTTGTCATTTATGGTTCAATTTGTATCCATTTATATTTGGGTATATGCCCTTCATGAGTGAGTTTAAACTCGGTGCTGCATTTTGGATTTTCTTATTTCTGGTTTTGTTCTGAGTTTTTCATCCTCAGTTATGTTCTTGGTTATTCATTCTTGATTCTAGTATTCGTTCGCCATTTAAAGTAGGACAAAGTTCTGGTTCTTCGCCTTTGATTATATTCTTAGCACATCATCTTTGCTTATACACAGTATTTGGTTTTTGGAGATACATACATACACACGTGTATATATGTATATATACATATATATATAGAGAGAGAGGAGGAAGAGATACATTGATAGATAGATAGATAGATAGATAGATAGATAGATAGATAGATAGATAGATAGATAGATAGATAGATAGATAGATAGATAGACATACTAAATTTAGATTCAGTAGGGTATATAATATCACTTGCTAAAATCAGAGCCAAGGCTCCAAAACCACCAGAGACTCAATAAATAATGCATCTTTATAATATATATATATATATATTGCTGGTCATCTTTGATTTATCTACGTTTATAGTTTAAGTATATCCTTGACTTAGTTAATCATCTGAAAGTAGCGTCACTTGAAAGTGTGCTTTGTTCTGCTCTTGACGTACTCAGCTGATGGGATGAAGGCATGTTTTCGTTTTCTTAGCTTGCAAGCCTTTAAGTGACTCGTAGAAGTCAGAAAGAAGCTGCTTTCTCCTTTCCCCACTCCATTTATCCTGTATTGTTGGAAGCGCATTAAAGTCACAATTTTCACAAATTTTCACAAACACTGACTACCGATAGTTTCATCTATCTGGACATTGACTATTTTCTCATGGTCATTTCAACTAAGCTGCAGTTCGGAAGACACTGTCATGAGGATGATGTGATTATATTCTTAGTCCTGTTTTCTTGGTTGTTTGTAGTTTTTCATTATTTACACAAACTATTTGTTCTTCATTGTTGTCACTGTTCATATTTGTATATTGTATCATATTTAATTGCAATTTTCTTAAGTTATCTTTTGTAGATTTTTTTATATTTGGTCATCCTTGCTTGTTTTCTTCTTCAAGTTTTGCTTTGTCTGTCATTTCGTTTTTGTGACATTCTAAGGTTGTGTTTTAATGCTCTCTTTGTGTTCTACGTTGATTTTATTTCTTACTATTTTTGTTATCATTTTTGTCTTTTAATTTAATAATAATTTTGTGTTTTCACGTGTATTGACACTTTTCACTTCATTAAAAATCATTACATATATACCCGCTTCTACAATTATGGTTAAATTGTCCCCCCTTTGGTTATATACTTTGGCCACTCATTTATCATTTTGTTCTTTGGTTTTCTTCTTTGATTATATTATCGGTGGTGCGTTTTTGTTATCTACTTAATTCTTATTATACATAGATATTAATATATACATATATATGTATACATATATTCATTTATATATATATAGAAATGTATGTATATATATGTGTGTGTGTGTACATACATATATACATGTATGTCTGTGTATCAGATCCAGGCATCGCGGTGTAGGAAGATAGTTAGCTTCAAGCAATCCGTAGTAAATAATAAAAACAACTTTGTGGTTTATTGAGACGGAAAGTTATTAACTTTTTTCGTATCGAAGTACGATATGCTGAAGAAAGTTCATTTTATCTTTCACGGTAGGCAACCAGAGTTGCCGGGTATGCTAATAAGAATACAAGAATTAAGGAATGGAGTAGATAAAATTCGGGCAATATATGTTTCATAGCGAGTGGAACCTCGAAAGTGGTAAATATCCAAGCGAGGTGCACATCGCAGGCTACTCTTCAAGCCAAGGACATCGTGATTATATGAAAGTTTACATTGACGCAAGAAGGTACATGTTAACACATGGAAAATTCAGTCAGATTGAATCTTCTGTGTTAAGATGTACCTCCTTGCAACAATGTAAACTTCCATATAATCAAGATATTCTTGCCCAGATCTTATCTACTCCATTCCTTAACTCCTGTATGTATATATATATATATATATATATATATATATATATATATATATATATAGAGAGAGAGAGAGAGAGAGAGAGAGAGAGAGAGAGAGAGAGAGAGATACATGCATACATACGGACATATATACGTTCGTAAGTACATATACACATACATATATATATGTATATATATACATATATATATATATGCATATATATATATATGTATATAGATATACATATATATATATGTATATATATATATATATATATATATATATATATATATATGTGTGTGTGTGTGTGTGTGTGTATATATATATATATATATATATATATATATCGTTCTCCATATTTGCTCATGTTTGGTTCATTGATTTAATCTTGATAATTAATACTCCAGCTGAGTTCTGAGTTCAAATTTCCCCGAGGTCGACTTTGATTTTCATCCTTTCAGGGTCGATAAAATGAGTACTGGTTGAATACTGAGGTCCATGTAATCGACGTATCCTCTCCCTCGAACTTGCTGGCCTTGTGTCAAAATTTGAAATCAATGTTTGGTATTCCATCTTTAGTATTTTTAATAATTCTTCAGCTACGACTGCGCTCTTGTTTGTATTTACAGTAGCTTTATTTTTGTTATAAATCCTTATTCTTTATATTTGTGTATCTTTGTTTACATTCTGTGTTCATTATCATTCATTGCATCGTTGGCGTTTTGTCTTCAGTGGTATTTGTGGTTTATCATGGTTACATATAGTTTCCATTCTTCATCTTTTATTACATTCTTGTTTCTTCATGTTTGGTTATATTCATTGTTTTCCATCTTTAATTACATAATTGATTGTTCGTATTTGTTGATATTGTTTATTCCAAATCTTTGTCGATAGTAATGTAACTTCATAGCTGGTTATACTCTTGGCTTATCATCTTAGGTTATATTGAATGTTTAACCTCTAGTTATATTCTTTTGTTCTCGCCTTTGGTTTGATACTTTGTATTTTATTCTGATTATTGCTAGTTTGTGACCTACAACTATATTCCTGGTTGCTTCTTGTTGATAAGTTTTGATCATATCTTTCTTCTGCTGCAATTATTTTTTTTTGTAGATATACATGTTTGTTTGTTTGTTTTTTTCTTCAACTTAGATTCTATTTCCTATTTCTATTTTTTAATTCATTCTTCGTAATTTTTCGATCTATTTTGTTAAGGTTGATTATTTTTCAATACCTGATAAATTCTTGTTCTATAAATAAAAGAAACATGGTTGTCCTTTTAAATGAGCTATTACCTGCAGAAGAGGAGGAGGTCATCTTTGCAATTTAAACTCCAACGTCTGTCTCACCATTCCGGATGCGGAAAATGAGTAAACATTAATAGGATTATCAATTTCATCTATTTTCGTCTCTTGTTTTAGAGTATAAGTTTCTCACATAATATACACTGTTACACAGTCATCACTTTTTATAGATATACATTTACCGATACATTTGACTGATCTAATAACTGCACGTTTCACTGATCTAACAACTCCACGTATTTCTAAATGATAATAACCATCGTTTATCTGAAATGCAGAAATTTGAATTATAAAAATCCACATTATAGTTTGTTTTGTGTTTTTTTAACTGCAACAAATTATCATAACGCCTGTAATGTGGATAACCATTAACGTTCTGACTGTAATTTCCAATTAATTCTTTGGATATTGCTTAGGCGGCGAACTAGTAGAATCGTTAGCACGCCGAGCAAAATGCTTAGCGGCATGTTGCCCGTCTTTACGTTCTTAGTTCAAATTCCGTCGCAGTCGACTTTACCTTTCATCCTTTCAAGGTTGATAAAATAAGTACCAGTAAAATACTTGAGTCGATGTAATCGATTTGCCCTTTCCCCCGAAATTGCTGGCCTTGTGCCAAAATTTGAAATTAATATTTTGGATATTGCATATGACATTTAATTTCAACCATGTATGGTGCAATTGGGTCATAGACCACATACCATACTTTTTGCAACACTAAAACAGTCTTCATTGCATCTCTGAATTTGATCGCTCCTCAGACACAAATCTATTGTTTTAAAATATAATTCAGTAATATTATATTTAGAGAAGATAACTGAAATCAGTTTATTGTATAACAATCCTCTATTTTTATCAATTCATTTGTTTAACTGAACAGATATGTCCTTTTGGTGTGAAGCATTTCATACAGCACCTTAGTATAATTTCAGTAACTTCTACAGAGGGTCCATTGTCTCTCTTCGGATTCCAGATGTAGGGAGTTGCAGTGTCTTTTTTTTTTTAAAATAGGCATCTTGAGTATTAATAGCATTCAAGCATCTTTTGCTATTTTTTTCTGAAATAGAGCTTCGGGATTCATTATCAGGAAATATTGTTTGAAGTGATCCCAAGATAGCTCTATCGAGAGTGCGTGGAATTTGCATCCTCCGATGCAGTTGATGTTGGTTTAACCCGTAACCGCTGCAAGAAAAACTAAGAAAATTACCCAAATGGATTATAAAATTATTTCAGTTACTTTCACTTTTCAGGTTGTTATTGCACGTGTAGTCTAAAATTGAAAAAACGGGATTATAGTGGATAAGATCAAGCGTCTTTTTGTTTTATTTTGTTATTTTTTCTTAAATCACTTTCTAGCTGATGTGCATCAAACCATTTATGATCACATGGACTACGGTACGGTGAATATCGATAAAAGAGTAGTCACACAGCCAAACTTTAGATAAATGTAAAGAGCAAATCCCGTTCTTAATTTTCAGAGCATATTAAAATTGAAGCTAAACGATAAAACACCTAACCATGTATTTTATGCTTTATACACAAATTTTCTATTTGAATTGTTCGCTTTAGTGATTGTTGCCTCTAAAGATGTAAAAGATTAAGCTGAATTGTAATCCCTAATGTTAGCTTAAGGTTAATACTCTTTACATGAAGTTTAATGTCCTCCAAGCTCTGAAGGTGGATCTTGAATTGGGGGTACCTCTAAATTTCCATAACACCAGATGAGCTCAACATTTGCCTTTGAGTTGCTTAAAATCCTGCCTTCAACTCACATATTTGCACCACATTTAGAACATTTAGCATCCATGTTCGCAGAATAGCTTCTATTACTGTTTCTTCAATTCATTAATTAATTTCTGCTTCGAAATAGTTTTCCAACTTTATAGTTCTACTTGAAACAGCTACAGCAAGCCATTTTTTGGCTTTAATTTACCACACGAAGTTATGTGTCTTTCCTCTATGATGTTCGTCATATATTTTTATGTGCCTTTGCATCAGACTTGTTCAGTTATTAACATATCTTTGTAATATTTCTCTTTCGCTCATACAGCTGTTTGGTATCGCTGTATTGTTACACTGCTACATTGTGATTCATATTCATATATACGTGGAAGGTACCAACGTGAAGTAAAAAATATTAATCCCACTGAACATATTAAGCATAATATATGTAATCAAGGGTAGTTGTTTGAACATTTTCCAGCTTGAAGTAATGATGCAGGAGTATGTTTATCCGATATATATGTATATATGTGTATGTGCATTTGCGTGTGTGTGCGTGTGTGTGTTTGTATACATCGATATATATATAAATATCTATATATACATATATATTTATATATGTGCATATATATATATATAAATATAGATGTATATACACATACACACACATACACACGCACAGACACAGACACACAGACACACAGACACAGACGCGCACATATATATACTAATTTATGATTATATAATGTAATTATATTAAAAGGTGCAGATAAACCCTACCAACACGCTAGAAACAGACGCAAAATGGCTCTAAAAACCACATCTATACTCCGTTAGATGATGTTGTAAGCGGCAGATGAAAAAATGAATAAGATTTTTTGAAAACGATGGTCAATTGTAGATCGATTTCTAGCTCAGGGTTGTAAAACCCCTTGCTGTCTTCAGTACAATATGCCAAAGTATACAGATGCAATTATTTATGCATATCCATAGGAACAACATACCCACAGGATTATATACATACATTTACATATATACACTAGTAAAAATCTAATTTTTTGTTATCTCAACCATATACTTTTATTATCAAAATAATCTCACAGCGAATGCAATTTGATCAGGAGTTAAAATATACATTTTATTCAAAATTAAGGATAAAATCACTTTAGTGATTTTATCAAGTGGCCAACGTGAAATAAAAACCTTGTAGGTAACAATTTATACTAATATAGAATAAGAGGTTTTGAAAACAGATAGCTAACTGTAGAACGATTTCTGGCTTGTGGTTGTAAAACCCCTTGCTGTCTTCAGTAATTACAAATTAGTATAAATTGTTACCTAGAAGGTTTTTTATTTCACGCTGACTAGTTGATAAAATCGTTAAAGTGGTTTTATCCTTAATTTTGTATAAAATACATATTTTTGCTCCTGTTCAAATTGCATTCGATGAGAGATTATTTTAATAATAAAAGCACATGGCTATAATAAGAAAAAAATTCGATTTTTACTAGTCTATACATATAAATGTATGTATATAATCGTGCGGATATGTTGTCCCTATGGGTATGCATAAATATTTGCATCTATATAATTTGGCATATTGTACTGAACACAGCAAGGGGTTTTACAACCCTAAACCAGAAATTAACTATCTTTTTTCAAAAAATCTTATTCATTTTTTCATCTGCCTGCTTACAACCTGTGCTAACGGAGTATAGATGTGGCTTTTAGAGCCATTTGGCGTCTGTTTCTAGCGTGTTGGTAGGGTTTATCCGCACCCTTTAAAATAATTATATTATATGATTATATATTAGTATAAATTGTTATCTACAGGATTTTTAGTTCACGCTGGCCACTTGATAAAATCATTAAAGTGCTTTTACCTTTTTGTATAAAATGTGTGTGCGTGAGTGTGTGTGTGCGTGTGCGTGTGTGTGTGTGTGCGTGCGTTTGTGTGTGTGTGTGTGTGTGTGTGTCTGTGTCTGTGTGTGTGTGTGTGTCTGTGTCTGTGTGTGTGTGTGTGCGTGCGCATTAAATATAATGGTTTGGGCATGAAATACAATATATATATATGTGTACATGTAAAACGAGTGAAAGTAAAGGGTGGAGACTTTCACATGATGAAGTTTTAAATATATACATATATAGATACATTCCATTAAGATCTGAAAATTAATAGCTTCTCTACCCTAATTACGGCCACATATTTTGATGAACTACATCTGCCAACATCATTATGAATCTCCGAGCCCCCAGAAACAGTTGTTGGACTTATAACACCTTTCTTCCACCCCTTTAATTTTCTCTGTCATTTGTACTCTGTGTAAGTTGGGCTTATTAATATAAACATCTATATATTTATACTTACAAAATTCATCATTTGCAAATCTTCACCTTTTACTTTCTCTCGTTTTGCATGTATCCATACACAAATATCTTGTATTTCATTCCTAAACTATTATATTTAATATATTTCATATATTTAATATATTCAAGGTATCTAATTTGTTTATCCACATAACTGCCTCTGTGTGTGAATGTGTGTGAGTGTGCGTGCGTGTGAATGTGATTGTAAATGCTTCATAGAATATATGAACTCTAACTTTATGAAACTAAATGTACGTAGCTAAAATTAATTACACCATAAATCGTTCAACATTAATATAAACAATGTAATGATTACAAGTGACTGTAATACACATGACAGTTTTTAAAATGTCATTGAAATGGACAGCAAAATGAAAATATGTACTGAGAAACAACCACTCATCAAAGTTATAAAACACATAACACACAAAATCGTTGGAAACGAAAGTTAAATGAACGCACTTCAGCTTAGACCTAAACACTGAAGTGTATCACTTAAATGAAAGAAGACAGCACAAATATATGATATAAACATTGACATTCAACGTATTACATTGAAATATGAATCTGACTGAGTGAATATAAAGTGATAACTCTCTCTCTCTCTCTCTCTCTCTCTCTCTCTCTCTCTTTCTCATTCCCTCTCTCACTCCTTCCTTCCCTCCCCCTCTCTCTCTTCTCACTTTCTCTCTCTCGCTCTCTCTCACTCTGTATATATATATATATATATATATATATATATATATATATATATATATATAGAGAGAGAGAGAGAGAGAGAGAGAGAGAGACTTCTGGT
>NC_142940.1:24990025-25000025 GCF_046866305.1 Octopus bimaculoides
CAGATGTAGAAAAACTGTTAATAGATCTACTAAAATGGCACAAAGAAATCCACTGACAAAGTTTTCGGTTATACAAATAATAATAGCAACTGTTATCAATATCAAAACATTTCTCATTGAAATTTTATCATCGAGTCACAAGAAAAGTTTATCGTCATCGGAAGTGTTAACAGTTCGTATCCTATGTTAGAGCTGTACAGTATTTCGAAAAGAGATATGACACTCAATAGATAAGTTTACATAACTATAAATAAGGCTCATAAGCTAGAATACATTGTTGCTTTAAGCATTAATTGCTAAAATCTGAAATTAATTGTTTTCTTTCCAATGGAAAATTGAAATATGGTTTCTTAAATATCTAGAGCTTATATCATGATTTTAAATGTTTTATCATCATTAAATGTTATATCATCATTATATCATCATTTTAAATGTTCTAGTAGACTGAATAAAATTCGTTAAAAATGGAACTTGTTAATAAAAAGAATGGAGTAATTTAATTGTGCGGTATTTTTAGAGAGCTTGTATTTCTACATAACAGAAATTCTAAAGATTATTAGTATTCTAAAGCTGGCATAATCAATAAAATATCATAATCAATTAAATCTACAGTACATAAACATAAATACGAGCCAATGAGTGAGCATCTTCGTGATCTCTCAACCTGATAGAAAAAGTCATTCTTTGCTGTTTCAGGTAATGTGGTCATGACCCATCTTAAGGAAAATGATACGATGACCACAATTGGAATGCTCACTGAGTTGACAGGACAGTTGAACAACAACACCAACTCACAGAATATCCAAGTCGAAAAAACTATTGCATTGAAATGATACATCTGTTTCACTGCTTAAATCAAAACTACATTGTATCAAAGCTGGATTGTCTCGTATTTTACGGATCGATGATGCTACACAGAAAATCTTAAGTGATATTATGGTAAAACGAATTATAAACCAAAACCCAATAGCTTATTTTGGAGTCTCTTATGAGTTTTATCAATAACAAAGCCACACAATTATAAGGTAAAGTAACTTTAGTTAAATACTTTATTTAGTTTTACTTAAAATTAATAAATCAGCCAAACAACCAAACAACCAAACAACCAATGATAAATAGAAGCAAGCTAAGGAGAGAGAGTGGGGGGAGGAATAAATGAAATGGAAGAGGTGATACAAGGAATAAAGATGCACAAAGCCATATAATGAAATTTTTATAAGCATAATATTCTATTGTTAGCACAAAGCTTCTTTCTGGTTCATTTGGTCTCAGTATTTTTCAATCAACCTCGTCCGACATTTCATCAAATTATTGTATTTTAACAGAGGTCTTTCATGCGTCAGTGAACTTATCAATGTTTTGTATTTTAGGTCCTTTTTAGCTGCAATGTACTTTTTGTTTGTAAGTTATTGTACATACACTAACATACATAAAGATATAAGAATACGTTTATGTAAGTAAATGTGTACTTGTTTAGCGGAGTGTATGCATGTAAATGTGTGTGTGAATAATTTCGATTGATTATGTGTATATTCGATAAATACTTGCCAGGCGAAATTTCAATGTCTAGGGAAAAAGAGAACTACATATAAGTATAAAATGACTCAATGGCCAAATGGAAACGTTTCTTATTATTCACATACCTATAATTTGGGGTGTGTCATAAATGTCAACTTTTATTTTTAAATTTGTAAAGTTCAGTCTTCATATTAACGTCCAAACGAAACGGATACCGATTCTTCACGATTTCACAAGAATGGATTTGCAGGAAAGGCACCAAAACCTATTACTTACAAACCAGATGTTGCCACAGTGTGATCATGTGGCTTGTTAGAAATAGCAAAATTTTCTTGCCTTAAAAGCGTAAAGAGGTATGTGAATTCTGGACATGACAAAGATTGACATGGTTATGTTTGATCAAAGTTCTTCTGAAGTAAAGCTGACCTGGCACTAAACAGCATTTGTTCTTTATTATACCAACCCTCAATACTAAAAGGTACACGATCTGCTTCTCTATTTTCTCAGACTTCGAAACTGTAACTCAATACTGATACTATTTGATGCAGTGTGTTTCACATATGCCCTAAGGAATAAAGAAATAAGAAATCGTAGTGCCATGGAAGCCATAGCCACTCATAATAAAAAGGAGTACTAGTGGAACGACCCAATAAAAACTTCAATAAAATGTAAATACAGTAGACTTGATATAAGGATTTGGGATAGAGAAGAGAAACTGTGTACAGTTGTGAAAGTTAGCTGCCCAGCGGATGTTAACAAAAGGCTGAAATCAGTGAAAAAGAGAATATCTACGCTGAACTATTGAGAAATTTGCAGTTACGCTATCCAGATTGCAAGTTCAGGTTTATACCTGTAATTATTGGGGCCCTGGGCCATGTAACACACTGCCTAAATACCAATCTTAAGAAATTAGTCTTCTCTAAACCAGAAAGGAGAAAGCTAATTCGAAGACTACAGATCCAGACCATCACTGAAGCAGTAAAAATCTGTCAAACTTCCCAGAAGTTTATCATTTAAATATATATGAGTATCTCTAGATATGCAAGTACATATAAGAATTTTTTTTACTGCACGTATACATACAAACATACATACATGCATGCATACATACATACATACATACATACATACATACATATATGCAAAAATAGCCTGTTGATACTGTTTAAATTCCAATGAAGCAGCCTTGGATATAGGTTAGAAACCGGGTCTTTCTCTATTGGCAAGAAATCTTGAAATAAAACTGAATAATGACATACATACATACATACATACATACATAAATACATACATACATACATACATGCATGCATGCATACATCCATCCATCCATCCATACATACATACATACATACATACATACATACATACATACATACAATGCTATCTGCAGGAAGGACTACCAGACGCATAAATCAAAGACTTGACAAAACCAGCAGGCATTCAAACCTTTATAAACAAGGAAAACTGGTGGAATACCACAATAGAAATATCACTTCGGTGCAAACATAACATACTTGATATTGTTCTGTGAGACCGGGAACAAAAGTCATGCACTGTTG
Organism: Octopus bimaculoides; assembly: GCF_046866305.1. Lineage (NCBI taxonomy): Eukaryota > Metazoa > Mollusca > Cephalopoda > Octopoda > Octopodidae > Octopus > Octopus bimaculoides. The sequence goes on from NC_142940.1 coordinate 24,993,106, forward strand.
TTGAGGTCAGCTACCCAGCAGATGTGAATATAGCCAAAAGTTCAGGAACGAAGTAATAGTTATGGCGAATTAATGCGGAACTTACAGCTCTTGTATCCTAACTATGAATTTTCCTTTGTACCTATCATCATAGGTGCATTAGGTCATAAACCAAAAAATTTGCACGAAAGCATAAATACTCGGTTTCACGGAGAATGACCAAAACAACTGACTGGGACTCTCCAAATCCGATCTATTAGCGATACAGTAAAGATTTATTAGACACTCCAAAAATTTTCCATCTGCATACGCATCGACAGTTCAACCAAGACACCAACTCAACCACATATTTACAAACACTGGGAACTCTCTTAATCCAAAAAGAAAGCATGAAGAATTTCATTGTTTTGGTGCCATGCAACAAAAATTTGTATCAAAAATGCTGTGAGGTAAAATATGAAAAAATATATGGCAAAAAAATGGATTTAAGTATAATTAACTTCTTTTATCTTAAAAATAAGCTATATTTTAATTAAGCTTAAATGATAGAGCTCAATTCGAGGAATTTCAAGTTATCAATTTCATGCAATGAAGTTTTAAAAAAGAAAAATTATGAGTATTTGTTTCTCAAATTTGAGAGTGATAATATAGTTCTATACTTTTTCATGAGGACTTTTAATATATGTCACCAGCATCATTGAGGTAAGGAAAAAATTATCAATGACACCGCTAATTGACACATTTGACATATTATTGATTAGCATAACACCATAGCCTGGGAAAAAATGATTACATGGAAAAATGCGAGCAAGAGAAATTATATTCTTAAGATTATAAATCTGGAAAAGTACAGGACAAGTTATTACACTTGGAAAACTTCAGGACAAGTTATTACATCTGGTAAAGTACAGAACAAGACAAATTTTACTTAAAATATTGCAGCTAAGGATAAAATTTGAATATGAAAAATTATTTGATTTTAATTTACAAAGTAACATTATAATTAAAGAAGGTACCATCATTTTGTTAAAATATCGTCACACTAGAATACTTAAAAAATGAGAGCCAGAAGTACCAATATAGCTAAAATTTTATTCAAAGTAGAATAGTATATATGGTAGGCAAATTCCTTATGTAAAAAAAATAGGCATTAGGTCAAGACTAAAAATGTGAAGACTTGGCAATAACTCAAGCAAATTTCACTGTGAATTTGTTGCTATAGGTAGATTTTACAGTAATGTATAAGTGATTTTGTATTATTCTATTTATTGAACTAATTATGTACTATTATTATTTTTTATAACCTATTTTTAAATTTCTAATAATTAATTAATAATTAAAAAAATGAAGTTTTTTGAAGTGCAAAAAAATATTTAAATTGAGTTATTTTTTATATTTAATAGAAGTAACAAGTAATAACAAATAGAAGAAATAGCTTGTAATAAAATTTTCAGTTTTAATAAAAGCTAATATTTTCTAAATCTAAATATTTTATCTGAAATTTTATCCTTAGCTGCAAAATTTCAAGTAAAAAATTTCTTATTCTGTACTTTACCAGATGCAATAACTTGTCCTGTACTTTTCCAGATTTATAATCTTAAAAATATTATTTCCCTTGCTCGCACTTTTCCATGTAATCATGTTTTTTTTCCGGGCTATATATATTAGTTAACAAATGTTGCAGCATATATATATATATATATATATATATATATATATATATATATAGAGAGAGAGAGAGAGAGAGAGAGAGAGAGAGAGAGAGAGAGAGAGAGAGAGACTACATACATACATGCATATTAGTTGATAAATCGTATAGTATACACCTGGTAGTTTGCCGGTAAAACACGTTCACTGTCTTAGTGTTGGGTATTTAATGAATGAGAGAGACGGAAGCTGGAAGATACTAGAATCATTATTGATCACGACAGTTGCTTTGACCCATTTAGCATAGATCCCGCGCGAGTGGGCTACAGAACATCTGGTTTAGGTGTGTCCCTCGGTGCAGATATGTCTCCTTGGATGATTTCAAGAGGTATCTCGTTAAAATAAACTGTTTCGCATGATTCCTTCTTGGTCTTCGTTTGTAGAAATGACAGATTAAAGTAGACAGCTTCATTCTTATAGAAGATCCATAACAAATATCAGATCAAAAAAGAAACACATACGTAATACAGCGAAAGAAGTATTAGGTATAACTGTTAGTAGATATGGATGTACAAATGTCCACAGTTCTAAGAAATATAGATGAGTGTGCATGCGCGCACGCGTGTGTGTATGCATGTGTGTGTGTGTGTGTGTGTGTGTGTTGAAAATTGAAGATCATCTCCGTTCCTATTTCTGAATCACTTCCGCTTCGGTTTGGTTAAAGATCAATTGCAACTTCACTTTCAAATACTTACATAAAATCCAATACTTTCCATTGAGTTTCACTCTCCAACTGGTGAATGTTGATGCATATATTATATACGTATATCTATATATGTGTGTGTGTATGCGTTTGTGTGTATGTGTGTTTGTATGTATGTATGTTTGGTATTTATGTATGGTATGTATGTATATAAGTATGTAAGTATGTATGCATGTTTATGTATGAGAATGTATGCATGTATGTATGAATGTATATATGTATATATACGTGTGCTTGTGTATGTATATAGATACATACATACGTACGAAAGTAATGGTAAGAGTTTATATCGTATGAATTAATAAAAGTAATTAGGTTGATTCCAAGATACATGAAGCTACTGCTTTCGGAACTGTGTATCGTCAATATAAAACAAAAAAGAAAAGAAAAATGCTAAATATAAAACAAAAAAAATCCATTATAAAATCAATACTATTATAAGGACTGAGTTAACATATTGATATTTTTTTCGTATCAGTTAATATCTGCTCGTGTATAATTTCTAAATACACTTTTAATGAAATATTTCATATAACCATTAATGCTTATTATTCATGGAAGTTTTTGGTATAAGAAAAATGCATGTTTGGGTGAGTGTATGCCGTGCCGCATGTGTGTGTGTGTGTGCGCGCGCGTTTGTATGTTTATTGCAGTATTAAGTTTTCATTGAAAACGGACTTGGTGAGGCGGCTTCTTTTGCTTTTTCCAATAGAAAAGTTTCAGTTAAGTGGCTATTTTTGACGCGATAACATAGCAACTATCTTCTTTTTGCTCTTAAATTTATTGCCATGTAATTTATTACATGTAGAAAAACTTTATACATATATATCTATTCAAATATATGCATATATGTATATATATATATATATATATATATCAAAGTTTTATAATTATAAGCATAATTATAATTAGGGTTCAGTAAAAAATGGCTTCACCACATATGCATATATTTCAATAGATGTATATGTATATATATGTATATATGTATGTATATGTATATATATGTATATAAATATGTATGTATATATGTATATATGTATATATATATATATATATATATATATATATATATATATATATATATATATATATATATATATATATATATATATATATATATGTATACTTACTTGGAAATGGATGCGTGGCCTTCAATTGAATAATAATATTAATGATATATCTATATATATATATATATATATATATATATATATATATATATATATATATATATATATAGAGAGAGAGAGAGAGAGAGAGAGAGAGAGAGAGAGAGAAATTCATGAGGGTCAAAAAAAGGGAACAGGGAATTTCTTAGAATATCTTACAAGTCATTTGCCCAAAGCCATATGATTGGAAAGCACTCTTCGTACCACACGTATACATATAGTCGCAGGTGTTCGTGTGTGATATAAAGTTTGCTTCTGTAAAAGAGACAAGTATAGTAAGCACCACGTTTTAGCGAAGAGTAAGTTTTGAGGTTAGACTAAAACCCTTCAAGATGGTGCACCATCATGGCCGCAGCCCATTGAAGACTGAAATAAGTAAAAGATAAAAGAAAAATGATAACACGTGTGTGTTTGTGTGTGTGTGTGTGTGCGCGCACGTTGACGTCATAAGAATTTTATAAACTTTTGAGGAAGCGTGAAACAATTCTTTGTTTGGGGTAATCTACCAGAGATGAGGTTTCATGTCCTATGGGTGGCCTTCATCAAAGGCCATGATTTATAGCTTAAATGGGCTTCGAGATCCATCATTCACAAAGAGAATTATATATATATATATATATATATATATATATATATATATATATATATATATATATATATATATATATATATATATATATATATATATATATATATTGATATGTATAGGAGTGGCTATGTGATAAATAGCTTGCTTACCAACCACATGGTTCCGGGTTCATTCCCACTACGCGGCACCTTCGGAAAGTGTCTTCTCCTATAGCCTCGACCCGACCAAAGCCTTGTGAGTGAATTTGGTAGACGTAAACTGAAAAAAGCCCATCGTATATATGTATAGGTATATGAATGTGCGTGTATATGTTTGTGTGTCTGTGTTTGTCCCCCCAACATCGCTTGACAACCGATTTTGGTGTGTTTACGTCCCCGTAAACTAGCGGTTCGGGAAAAGAAACCGATAGAATAAGCACTAGGCTTCCAAAGAATAAGTCCAGGGGTTGATTTGCTCGACTAAAGTTGGTTCTCCAGCATGGCCGCAGTCAAATGACTGAAACAAGTAAAAGAGATATATATATGTATATATATATATATATATATATATATATATATATATATATATATATATATACAGGGTGTCCACAAAGTCTGGGTACATGGAGTAAATAAAATCATGACATAAACAATTAAATATGATAAATAATAATTTGTTGAAGTATGTGTTAATCCCCATGTACCTAGACTTTGTGGACAACCTGTATATATATATGTATATATATATATATATATATATATATATATATATATATATATATATATATATATATATGCATATATATATATGTTAAATATATAATTATAGAAATATGATTATAATTAAGGGCGCTGGAAGTCCAGTGCCAAAATGCGAGAGGTAGATGTCAAATATTTATAAGCCACCTTGAATTTGTTCTCAGTTATTCTTTTCTACTCTTGGCACAAGGCCCGAAATTTTTAGGGAGGGGGCCGGACGATTAGATCAACACCAGTACGCAACTTGATCTATCGACCCCGAAGTGATGAAAAGCAAAGTCGACCTCGGTGGGATTTGGACTTAGAACGCAAAAACAGACGAAATATCGCTAAGCATTTCGGCCGGCATGCTAACGTTTCTTATTTCTTAACTGCCCAGAAGGGGCTACACACAGAGGGGACAAACAAGGACAGACAAACGGATTAAGTCGATTATATCGACCCCAAGTGGTAACTGGTACTTATTTAATCGACCCCTTAAGGACGAAAGGCAAAGTCCACCTCGGCGGAATTTGAACGCAGAACGTAGCGGCAGACGAAATACCGTGAAGCATTTCGCCCGGCGTGCTAACGTTTCTGCCAGCTCACCGCCTTCATTTGTTCTCAATTATTATAACACAAGGCTGAATGCGGGTGAATGGGCAAGAAGATTTACAGCTTATTCCCCCGCATTCAGCCTTGTGTTATAATAATAGTGAAGGCACGTGGCTTAGTGGTTAGGGCATTTGGCTCACGATCGTAAGGTCGTGAGTTCAATTCCCGGTGACGCGTTGTGTCCTTGAGCAAGACACTTTATTACATGTTGTCACGCTCTGTGTCACGCTGAATCTCCCTGAGAACTACGATAGGGGAAAACGTGTCTGTGGATTGCTCAATCACTTGCACGTTAATTTCACGAGCAAGCTGTTCCGTTAATCGTATCAGCTAGGACCCTCGTCGTCGTAACCGACGGAGTGCTCCCTTTATAATAATAGAGAACAAATTTTGAGTGGCTTCTAAACATTTGACATGCTTCTAGCGTGTTGGCGTTGGCCCTCCAGCGCCCTTAACTATAATTACATTTTTACAATTATATACTTAAAAATTAATTTTACCGATGTGGTGGTTTTTTATATGCTAGTCATTGATATAATCATTTTAAGTATTATATCCTCAATTTATAAGTAAAAATTGCTGAGTAAAAAGTAAGCAACATTTTGAATCATGAAGAATTTGTACCGGATCTTTTCAGAGCTTTGTTGTTTTTTTTTATTTTTATTTTTTTTTTTTGCAATTGTCTGATATCACAGACATTGACTTGCTCAAATGCATCAATAAATTACCATCGATATTTTTTTCACCGTTGTTACAATCATCTGCAATGGAACTGTCAAAGCGTGATATTCGAGCAATTTTGCTATTCAACTTCGAAAAAAGAACGTAAAGCAGCTGAAACGACTCGCGATATCAAAGAAACCTTGGTGAGGAAATGACCAGTGAGTGGTCAACTCGAAAATGGTTTGAGACCTGAGCCTTGAAGATCGTGAGCGTAGTAGCCGCCCATCTGTATCGATGACGGTCAATTAAAGACCATCATTGAGAAAGAGCCACGTTAAACCACTCGAGAACTGGCAATAGAACTTCAAGCTAGCAAGAAAACTGTCTGCAACCATTTGCATGCGATCAGAAAATGTTTCACTAATGACGTTTCAGAAGTTGAGGGAACTTGGCTTCGAAGTTCTTCCCCACCCAGCTTATTCCCCAGACCTTTCTCCTACCGACTGCCACTTTTTCGAGCACCTCTGATGGTTTCCTGCGAGAGGAGGAGTTCAAAAGTGAAACCGATGTTGAAAGTGCGTTCAAAAAGTTCATCAACTCCAGAACTCCAGATGTTTATGTTACCGGAATAAACAAACTTATAATTCGTTGGCAAAAATGTGCTGATTGTAATGGTACCTACTTTGATGAACAAAATTTCCGCAATGTTGAAATATATTGTGATAAGTTTCTTGTTTCAAAACGTTGCTTATTTTTTGCTATATATATATATATATATA
>NC_142940.1:25002525-25035025 GCF_046866305.1 Octopus bimaculoides
GTTGTTGTTGTTGTTGATGTTGCTGTTGTTGTTGTTATTATCATCATCATCATCATCATCATCATCATCATCATCATCATCATCATTAATAAGGTGGTGAGCTGGCAGAATTGTTATCACACCGGGCGAAATGCTTAGCAGTATTACGTCTGTCTTTACGTTTTGAGTTCAAGTTCTGCTGAGGTCGACTTTGCCTTTCATCTTTTCGGATTCGATGAATAAAGTACCGGTTGCATACTGGGATCGATCTAATCGACAGATCCTTCCCCCAAAATTTCAGACCTTGTGCCTTTAGTAGAAAGGATTATTATTATTATCATTATTATTATTATCATTATTATTATTATTATAATTATTATTATTATTGAGAAAGCAGCGAGCTGGCAGAATCGTTAGCACGCTGGACGGAATACTTAGCGGTATTTCGTCTGTCTTTACGTTCTGAGTTCAAATTCCGCCAAGGTCGAATTTGCCTTTCATCCTTTCGGGGTCGATAAATTACGGACCATATGTGCGCGACATGGTGATCACATACAAAGATAAACAGTGCATGACCTTGCAGGTGGGGTCCAATTAGGGTTTTCTTTCAGGTCCAGTAGCCTATCTCGTTGTTGTTGCTGTTGTTTTTGTCGTTAAGAACGTGAGCTGGTGGATCGTTAGCACACTGAGCAAAATGCTTAGGGGCATTTCGTCCGCCTTTACGTTCTGAGTTCAAATTTCGCCGAAGTCAGCTTTGCCTTTCGTCCTTTTGGGGTCGATAAAATAAGTACCAGTTGAGCACTGGAGTCAATTTAATCGGCCTGGCCTCTCCACCGAAATTGCTGCCTTTGTGCCAAATTTTTAAGTTAATAATATATCGTTATTGTTGTTGTTTCAAGGCGGCGAGCTGGCAGAATCGATACCGCACCGGGCAAAATGCTAAGTGATATTTCGTCCGTCTTTATGTTTTTATATTCTGAGTTCAAATTCTACTGAGATAGAATTTGTCTTTCACCCTTTCGGAGTCGATAAAACAAGTACCAGTTACGCACTGGGATCGATGTAATCGACTTAGCTCCTTCCATAAATTTTCCGGCTTTGTACCTATAGTACAAGGTATTGTTGTTGTTTCAACAAGCTTTTCCCATAAATATAACTAATTCTATGCCTTTAAGCTGCAACGACACGACTGTAAGAATGAAACGAGAATCTTATGTTTACCACAGTTAACTCTGTTAAAATATTTAGTGAAGAAAACGGTTACCATCTGAAGGTGGAGACAGTCTCTACTGTGATCAGCTGGCACATGATTTTAGCTAGTATTATAATTAAACTGTTCGAGTTTAGTTGTAAAATGTCGACACAGTTCCGTTGAAGAGGTGCAAAGTAGCAAAGACGGAGGAACATGAAAAAGATAAATTATTCAGCAATAAGCTAAAAAGATATTAATTTCTTCTTTCATTTATTTATTTTTTCAAACATCGATATTGTTTTCTCACTCTCAACATTTTCTTTCTCTCTGCTTTTCAATTCTCATTTTTGATTTAACATCTTTCACCTTTTTTCATACATTTTCTACCATTTTGTATTGTTTTCCCCATTTTCCCACTCTTCCATTCTCCTACAGATTCTCTTGCCTTTATTCTCAAACATGCACAGTCTCTTTTTCTCTCTCTCTCTTTCTCTCTTTCTCTCTTTCTCTTTCTGTCTCTCTTTCTTCCCCTCTCTCTCTATCTCTCTATCTCTCTCTCACGCTTTATTTTTCCTTTCATCATTATTTCTTTCTCTTCAAAACTTTTTGTCACTTCATTTTTTCATATTATTTCCTTCTCAAATTTTTTTCACTCTCTTTTTTACACTTAATCTCTGTCCTAAACTATCTTCTCAATTTCTTTCTCTTCTGCTTTGTCTCTTAGCCGTTATCACTCTCTTCTCCTCTCTTCTCTCCCCTCTTTGTCTTACTCTTTCAGCTTCTCTCTCTAACTAGCTTTCTCTTGAACTATCCTGCAACTACTTTCAACCGCTTTCAACTACTTTATCATTCAAATGTTATATTTAGCCATCCTTCTATCCATCTATCTACCTTGCTAACAATAAATCTATACATTTATTTGCTTCCCATCTTCATTTCTTTTGAGATGCTTGTAGCAAAAGATCCAGCTGTTTTTGTAAGACCGAAACATCAAATTCAAAATTGATTTTTAATTATAGTATATCAAGTACGTTTCGTTCTTCTTTTCTGTGTATTTTTTATTCAACTATCGATTTTCTTGGTTATTATTCTTTGTGTTGATTTATTGATTTTTACGATTTCATTTAGTATACTTTTTTTATAGTTTTATTAGCTATATTTATACTTGTAATTTTTTCATGGTAGAGCCAGGAGATATTTAATTCAGCATGAAAGTTAAAGAATGAACAACATTGAACCTCGCTTCTTTTATATCACTTTCGAAACCAGATTTCAACTACAGAAGGGAAAAAAACACTTTTCTATATTTCTTAATCCTTATTTAAAGGAAAAGACATAATTATCTCCGATAGAAAACCATGCATTTATAGGAAAGTGTTAATGAAATTAACTTACAATCATAGATTTCTCGGGGGCTTTAGCGGGAAAGGAGAAGCGATTTTATTTCAACAGGAAATCGAAACCGTTTCGCAAGACTGGTTCAGAGGAAGTCGAAACCTTACAGAGCCTAATAAAACACTTTTAATTCTCGCCATCATGACTGCTGGTTATCATCTCTCTGCTGGCGATCATGCTTTTACACACTCACACACACACACACACACACACACACACACACATGCACACACACACACACACACACACACACATGCACACACACACACACACACACACACACATGCACACACACACACACACACACACACACACACACACACACACACACACACACACACACACATAACGTCCATTCCCAAGCAGAGCTTTGTTTTACGTATAGAGACACTGATGTAAAGGTGCGTTGTTTAGTGGTTAGGGTGTTCAGCTTACGGTCGCAAAGTGGTGAATTCGAAAACCGGAGGCGCGTTGTGTCCTTCAGCATGACACTTTATTTCACATTGTTCCAGCCTAATCAGCTGCCAAAAATGCGTAGTGTCTGTATTTTAAAGGGACAGCCTTGTCACACACTGTGTCATGCTGAATCTCCCTGGGAACAACGTTAAGTGTACGCGTGTTTGTGGAGTGCTCAGCCACTTGCACGTTAATTTCACGAGCAGGATGTTCTGTTGATCGGATCAGTTGAAACTCTCGTCGTTGTAACCGACGGAGTGTAAGTTAGAGATACTCTTACATAAAAGGCAAGTTGTAAGTTTAGCTACATCTATATCAATTGTTCAAACAATCACTAAACGAAGTGTTCTTGAAGAACATCTTTTAGCAGTTCAGTAACTTTGAATTAATACCTCCGCCCTGAGGACACTGAAAATATTCGATAAAAATCTTTGGGCCGATGGGGCTGTTCTTTGGGACGATTAATACTTGTGGGTCAAAAGACAGTTGACTGAATTATTGCTGTGGAAAGCTGGCATCGTAAAAGAAATAAAAATATATATGATAATGCAATAAAATACAATGTACTAATATACATTTATGATCTATACATAATTACTATTATTTATTTTACTCTGTTTCCTAAAATATAATGATATAGCTATAATAGTTTATCATTAGATGAAATCACAAGGGAGTGAAAAGCTGAATGAGTGTAATATTCTTTCCATAACGGCAAATCGACTTAAAATTTTCTTTAATGATACACTCGATAAATAAATTAGCTATATTATTCACCATTAACATCGCAGTTTTGTGATACTTCAAAGTATTTTAACATAGTTTCAGTTTCATTTTCTTCATGTATGAAGAGAAAATTTTGGTTAAGTCAATGCTGGCCTCTCGCCGCGTCAGATTCCGTGCTCCGCCGCCATAGTGAAACCAAATAATCTTGTGACAACCAGTGAAACTTATAGCTATTCTGATAGCACAGCACTGACTAGCCTTGCTATACAATAATTTGGTAACTTACTCTGAACTTTACTTCTTTATGATACTGGCAGCTAGATGAAAAGAGCCATTGAAAATAATGCTTTTTGTTTTATCTGAAACAAAGTAGAGCCGAGTAATATGTCATTAACACTAGCACTTTCATCGTGGCTGAAGAATGGGTTTGAGGTGAGAGAGACACGCGTAATTCAATCAATGGTTAACATATTTCCAACATATAATTTGTCGACCCCAAAATAATAATTGGCGAAGTTGACTCGTTATATTTCTCACACAATATGAAGAGTGACGAAATTAAATGTTGCAGCCTATGGTGTTTTACGGTCTCCTGTAGCTCACGACACTATCACAACAAAGTTTATATTGCTTAAATTTTCCTAAGCGTGGCTGTATGGTAAGAAGTTTGCTTCCTAACCACATGATTTTAGGTTCAATCCCACTGTGTGGTACTTTGGGCAAGTGTCTCTGGCCGACTAAAACCTTGTGAGTGGATTTGTTAGACGGAAACTGAAAGAAGCCCGTCATATATATATATATATATATATATATATATATATATATATATATATATATATATATATATATATGATTGTGTGTGTTTGTATGTTTATGCTTATCCCTCCACCGTCCGTCGCTTGACAACCGATATTGGTGTGTTTATGTCCCCTTAGCTTAGTGGTTCGACAAAAGAGACTGAGAGAATAAGTACTAGGCTTACAAAGAATAAGTCCTGGGGTTGATTTGTTCGACTAAGGGCGGTGCTCCAGCATGGCTGAAACACCATGACTGAAACAGCATGACTGAAACGAAAAAAAGAATAAAAGCCGTAAATTACCCAAGTGGGGATGGGTCAATTTAGCTGATTGAATCCACTCTCGTTGGTATATATCTGAGACATGTTTCATCGATCTCAAATTGATGCAAAGCAAAATTAACTCCACTGGTTTTGAACTCAGGCTTTACTGGGATTTAACTGAATTGTGTTAATTCTTTATTTAGGTAATCAATTGTTTGTAAGTTTCTTTTGCCCTTAACCTTTTATTACAATATATTATTAACAATAAATTGATAAATGATTTTCTAATTCTATTTCACTTTAAAATTTTAAATATTTGCTTTTTCAATAAAACTATTATATGAAAGAAAGCATTCAAAAACTTAAATCTCTTCGTCACTAGCACTAAATAAACTATATCTGCTAAACGGAATTTTAAAATTATAAATGAGTGACAAACAAACAAAAAATTGTTATTAAGAATAATTAGCTAAAAAGAATATAATTATTTTAATGACTGTGAAACAAATTAATGTAAGAAAGTTCTTTTAACGAGTAGCGAGATAAGCTTGATTAATTCAACAATTTGGTGATTCAGTAGCTGTGTGGTTAACATTATTAAACCCGCAATCAAGCTTGCTACAGGTACAACATGATTTACTAAAGCACAGAGCCACACATTTTGAAGGGAGGTAAAAGAAACTGTCATATTCACCTGTTTTATCAAAAACCGTATCAGTCTGAAATAATTCATTTCTATTAGGAATCGAAACTTCATTGCAGACTTTCATTCACATTACTCGGTAAATGTTTATCAGTTTTTAGCACCATTGACCCAAAAGTAGGAGCAGTACACAGCTAAGGATCTTATCTGATCTCTGTAGTACGTTGCTAGTTTTTGAAGGTTGAAGCATTTTCTGCTCCTGAGCAGATCAATCTTGTAAAGCAGCTTTTGTTAAGTGAAGGATTTGCACTTGTTAGAAAAGATTGTCATTGATACTCAGACTCGTAAACATAGCGGCCTTGAAGATTCTTGTACCATGGGATTATGGTATTGTTATCATGACACATGCAATGATTTTGTTTTTGTGCTGCTAAAGGCCACAACTCTGGCCTAAAGCCCGCTGGGGGACGTTTCGAGAGTTTTGTGAATAGAGACAGTGTAAGTGGGTGCAAAAGAAATGAAAGTTAGTTTCATCTGCATAAGAGTAAGCGTTGTTGTAGATAACAGCAAGTAGGTCGTTGATGTATAAAAAGAATAGAATGGAGAAGCGCGAATTGAGTATGAGTCAGTAAGAGCTCCATCAGCCCAATCTGCGACAGTGTGATCTAACAAGAAGCCACCCACTGATCTAAAAGAAAATAGATAGATAGAACCGTGAGTAGAGAGTGTTGCTGGGAGATGCACATATCCAGTAAGGTAGAATATTTTAATGATATCATGAAAACGAAAGTATTTGTCCTAAATGTCTTTAATGTAACGATCTACAAATTAGTAACACAGAAGAGCAGCTTCTCATTATATCTGACTACACGGCAGCCGTTCTACGGATTGCTGAGGGACTCAAAATGCTAGAGAAAATGGTTAACCACAACCTTTCTGACGACCGAACTGTTGTGTGTGCAAGGAAGAGACTCAAATATCTGTGGACAATATACTCCAATATTTAATTTAAAAAGTCCAATCGGACATTTATGAATAAGAAAGACACTTGTAGACTAGTCTTTTTAGATGTTTTAACAATGGAATCATCAGACATTTGCTTCATAAATATAATTCAATGCATTAATTTATTTTCCCTGCGACATAGAGAAAACATATAACACAAGCAGTATGTACTCTCGACTCTAGGATGTTTTGGTACTGTACTATCATCAGAGATTATTCTAACCACAAATCTTGAAAGATGATTTAATGCAGAAAAGTCTTGACATTAAATTGATGTGATTATACTAGGCTTTACACAGCGCCGTCATTTATAATTCAGTAATAATGCCATAGATTTATCATGCAATTTTGTGAAGTAGTATCATACAACCTGGACTCACGTTTCGTGATTTACATTGTGATTTACAGACAAATATTCAGTTATTTTGACAAAGTGGTAGGAAATGGAAACAGTAACAAAACAGTAACAGTTTTATAGTTTTACTTCCCAATTTAACCTAGATGAGATATAATAGCAGTCTCAGTAGCAACAGTGGCTATTGTGCTGGAGACTGTGGGTTACAGAGGCAAGTAGCAGCAAGCAATCCAGCTTCATCTGATAAATCTCTGAATCCCAATAGAGAATAATGAGTAAAGTTCAAGCGAAGCAACTGGTAGCTTTTATAGCTACACTACATTGTTCACAATCGTTAAGAGAAACATCCATTTGACCTATTTTCCATCAATGAAATATGGTTTGACTGAATATTTTTTGTCGATAATTTTGTGGTCAATCCATTGAGGAATCTCAATGCATATTTCCTAAAGCTATTTCCATTTATTTTCCGGTTTTCTCAACTTTTCTACGCCAAACTTGTCTGTCATCATCTTGCCGAATCGACTGATTACCAGAAAAAAAGCTGGTTCATATAATCTCACCGGCGTTACGAATGTTTCATGGCAACATCGCTTTAAAAGATCACTGGCTTAGTCCACATAACTACAAAAACACTTCTTCAATGGCAGCGTGAGTAGCATATAATTAACGAATATCTCGCTGGTTTAAAGTACTTAATTAAAGGTCTCCAATGGGTCTAGACCCAACTTATTAAGAGTGGAGATAAAAATCAATCAACCTTATTCGCAACTTTCTTACCATATAATATTTATCAAGACATCAAAGTATTTCCGCGATTAACAAAATTTTGAAATTTCCTTTTTTCATAATTTTATGTTCCTTTAATTTTAACATAAAAAATTAATATCCTTTTTAAGATTAAATCTTTAAATTTTGATCCTTTTAGCTCCTAGCACATCAGCAGACTTTGTGGCTTCTACTTTAGTTCTTGTGCCATTATCAATTTTTAATGTACACTCTAACGTTCTACTTGAAGTTAATATAGTTTAGTTACTAGCAAATTCGCTTGCTATGCCACGCTGGGGAAACATTTATAGAATTGATTTGCTTCTTGCAAGATGCTGCATGAACACAGCTAATGATAATTAATCAACGAACTTTATTAATCTTTTCAAGTATATATGAGAATATTTAACTTTAAATCCTTATTTACTTTGAAAACATGCAAACTTAAATCATAAATTATATAATCAGGCAATTCACACCCACTCTCTAAAATTACTGACCTTGTGCTAAAATTTGAGACCATTATTATTACTATTAATACAATTCATTGTGATATTATTATCAGGTTTGTGTGGGTGGTACAGATAGTAACGCACTGAGCAGTAATTAATTTCGTTGGTTAATTACTGACCTACAAGTCAGCTTCGACTTAGCATTTTATTGCACCGCTGGTCTGCATGAAATATTAACTGCATCCAGTTTCAATGAACTTGAGCTGCTCCAGCACATCATTTGAATGTGTGTATCTAAGTACAAATTATATTGTTCAATAGAAATTTAAGCAGAGCCAAGGGGTTACTAATGAACCGAGTGTACACTAAAACCCAAATAACAGCTAAGACAGAAACAATAACAACAGACCTTTTCGCTTAGTGTATAAAATGCCAGTGTTCTAAACTTTATGAATACATGACATAATGTCAATATCCTGCCTTTATAGTAGGAATGATAGTTAGTCTATATGTATTGATTGATTTTGACTGGATACATGACAGTCAATGATTTTAGAAAACATATTATAATCGACTCAATTTACTCAAATATATTGGTTTCAAATTTTGGTACAAGGTCAGAAATTTTGGGTGATGGGATAAGTCGATTGCATCGACTCCAGTGCTCAACTGGAACTTATTTTGTCGACTCCGAAATAGGCGAAAATAAAAACTGTCCACGGCGGAATTTAAAATCAGAACGTAAAGGAGGACGAAGTGCGCCAATGCATTTTGCTCGACGTGCTAACGATTCTGCCTGCTCACTGCCTTATTTAACTCACATATATTAATAGTATTCATTAGATCCAAGGAAAAAATCTCTAATTTTTTAATTGATGTTAGAAATAGCACCTAAAACTCCCCTAATTCACATATTGTTGTCTCAGTAAAATGAAAGATACGCTAGATAACGCAGTTCTAGAAGCATTATATCTCAAAGAAGACACGTTGCTCACAGCTGGAATGATTTTCGTCCAGTCAGCTGGAGCAGGTGTGACCTGGGGTTAAATAACAACTGCAAAAACAACTAATACTTAATAAATTCATGAAAAAACAAAGACAAAGCCAAAAAGATTTGAGCTTGAAACCAAAAAGAAGAAAAAAATTAGAATTTATTCTGGAAAGCTTATTGCCCTGACATCTGTATCAGGTTTTGTAAACCATAAACCCTACTAGTATCTCAGTTTTCTCAAGTTCTTGACTGGTACCTTATTTTATCGACAATGATAGATGAAAGGCCAAGTTGACTTTGATGAGATTTGAACTCAGAGCAGAAAGAACCGGCACTTTTACTGCAAGGCATTTTTTCCGCCACACTGATGACACTGCCTATTCACATTTCTCAAAAGGATTAAATAAAGGAGGACATTTTTAAAAAATGCAATTTTAGCGGTGTAAATGGAAGGAACTAGTTTTAATCTGGAATTAAAGTCATTTCACTTACTTCTTTGGCTGAACGCTGAGTATCAGGTAAAGGCTAAACTGACGCTTCCTTTAGCAGTGCTATAAAATTTCCCATAGTTCTAACTATTTAGATGACACAGACCGATATGTTGTCGGTAGACGGGAAGATGTACCTCTAGTTCATACCCCAATACAAGAACAACTTTCTCAGGATCTGTAATATATCTTTTCAAAGGTATGCTGTACTTCCGTTTTTAGAGTACGGACTGTCGACGCTAACACATCTTTGTATCATAGTCGGCTATGGCACTTTTTACATATACCGTCTCTTAAGGTAGATATGTTGCTATTTCTGTGTACAACAAAAAGTTACCCTTTATATATTTAATAACAGAAATGATACTTTGCATGGTGGTGCTGAATTTCACAAAGGAGCTAGAAAAGAAACTGAATTTCGAAGCACTGGATAGCTCAAAACTTTTTTGACGATTATTAGTCGAAAGATATATTTAGATAAGGAGAGAGAAAAAAGATGATACATAGAAAGAGAAGAGGAGAACGAGAAGGAAAAGAAAGAGGACAACGACAAGAAGAAGAAGAAGAAGAAGAAGAAGAAGAAGAAGAAGAAGAAGAAGAAGAAGAAGAAGAAGAAGAAGAAGAAGAAGAAGAAGAAGAAGAAGTGCGAGAATAGCAATTGCCGTATTGTGGTATCGAATGCATATATATGAGTTAAACTTGGACATGTTCGTCAGCAGTAAGCTATGGAATATTTCTATGAACTTCGTGTGTGTGTGCTGAAGAAATTAAGAAATATATGACTGAAATGTACCATTGCATACTAAGCGAACACACAGACACAAACATATATAGGTACTTACACGCACTCACATATATATTTATATATATGTTAGTGAGGATGCGTTTATGTGTGTCTATATATGTATGTGTTTGTGTCTGCGTGTATGTGAATTATAACAAGGTCAGTACATGGTGATTTAACCTGCTAGAAATAGCGACTAAATCTCCCTCAAATCACACTTTACTCTCTTATATTGTCCTAGATACTTTTAATCATAAATCCTCTTGATCAGGACTGGTAGACGTCTAAATAACGAAAACCTCAGTAAGACAGTAGGAATAGGGTCAGTCTCATAATACCACAGTATTATGAGACTAACCCTATTCCGACTGCGCTACTAAGGCATTTAAATGTGAACCGGAGCTGCACGAGATATCATCCTCATGTGTATCCTGTTTAATAGAGTACACGATCGGCCGACTTACCAGTTAAACAAGAAAACCTTTACAGCAGTGATTTCCAACGTCGGGCATATGATCCACCGGTGGGGCCTAAGAAAACTGTGGTGGGGTGTGGGATCCAAAGTTTACGATTTTTTTTTTTTTTTAGTGAGACATGGAAGTGATAAAATATTAAGAATAAAGTGGGTTTTTTCCCCCAGTAACTGATGGGAAGTTATGGTGGAACCTGGGGTAAAATAGGTTGGGAAACACTGCTCTTCTTTTTTGTTCTATGCGCTAAAAACACCAACCAAACTTCTCACGAGCCAACACTACCATCTTTGAAAAAATTCTATTTCATTATATTTTTAAGTGCTTCTTATAGAGGAAATTGTTACGTCCGTGGCATCTTCACTAGCCGTCCAGTATCAGGGAAGTTGAGGCAGAGAATGTTCCTCTTCAACATCAAACGCATCAGCAAAAGCGGAGAAAACAAGCCCAGAGCGGGAATTTCAGGTGCAAGTCATCTTAATAAGAGAGAATTAAGAACAACGGTAAGTACAGAGCATAGGAGAGAAAGAAAATATCGGCGAATTAAAGTGATGATATGAATGAGATGGTCGGGTTTTCGGTGGATGTGAAAGATGAAACCGCACTGAAAAGATGGTGTCAGCGAAGTAGCATTAGAAAAGGCAAAATAAGAAGATAGCATGTGCGTGTGCTAAAGATTAGAATGGGTTGGTGATCAACTTCATGTCATTTAACCGAGGGGTTTTTATAGGACGCGCGCTTTATAAACGTATACATTGGGAGATACAAAAAAATAGACGGAACACCTTTGAGCCCAGAGCTGGACGATCAGTAATGACCTGGCCTAAAGAGAAATCAATAACATCAGCCTGACCATGAGATGACTAATGGTGTTAAAGTAGAGATTATTTGACACATGCTTTTTTTATGAATTTATGAAAAATTCACCTGGAATAAAATTCGCCAAACATAAGTTAACAGAATGAGAAGTATCAAAACGTTAGATATTGCCTCAAGCCATGGAAATTTCATATGGTCACTTTTTTCTATACTTTGATCTGTATATTTTGGAAATTGTACTGGTGTTAGTTAATCGGATCTGATACTTGATATTAACCATCCCTGTTTTGAGCTCAGAATTAATTATATGTGTATTTGTATAAAGACAGAGTGAAGTAGATCCGTGTGTCTATTTCATAGCCAAAATACTTATTTATGAAGTCATGTTCGTGTAGAGAGTGGAGAGAGAATTCCGCACTGCAAGCCAGCGAAACACTTGTCAATTCAACAGTGCTACCGCTGCTTACAGCGTTGAATCATACCGCCTGTGTTATCTATTTAGGTCTAAATGGCCCCGGCTGTAGAATAGAATACTAAGGCGAATTTGATTATTTTAATGCTTTCATCATCAGAAAAGAGTCATATTACAATTAGGCACAGTGATTAAGAGAAATACAAGAAGTCACGCATCATTAATCTCTGGTAGAGCAAGCAAAGGAGACGTCTCCGAACGTATCTATTTTCTTAGCCGTACTCTGAGCAACACTACAGATTTTATTCTTGCTTGCTAGCCTTCTTTAAAGTAAATATTTATATGAAATATTCCTAAAATTATTAAACTATAAAGGAAAATTAGATTAGTTGACAATTTAATGGGCGTTGTTTACATATTACTCAACAGGATACAGTAATGGAGGCAGAATACAGAAGTCAACATTTCAATGAGTAAAGCGATAATATATCCAATCAGCCCACCATGTTCTCCCGCAGTTTTATAAGTCCGAAGATCAAATTCATTGAGAAACTCTTTGTTTTACATCTAGATTACTACAATGGCGGTGGTGTGACGATGTGCATGATAAAGAAGCAATATTTGAAATTTATATTGTCGAGTTGGTTAAAGTATGTCCATAGATCCAAATTTTTATTATTATTCTGACGTAGGTCTATAAACAATGTTAAGTAAGAGTAAATATACTTAAGGTAATGAGCCAAAACAACTAAATAATCAACTGAAATGACACCCATAACGTGAAGAAAATTCTTCACTTGGTAATTCTTTCAGTTCTATATTTAAGAGACGAGGAATTATGTACGTTATTTACACTATCTACATTTGATGGATATTTTGTCCTCATCTTGTTTGTTGTTTACACAACGTTTCGGCTGATATACCTTCCAGCCTTCATCAGGTGTCTTGGGGAAATTTCGAACCTGGGTTCTCATTCCTAAGGTACTTTTCGATGTAATGATTATTATTATTATTCACGTCACAGCCTGGAATCGAACTCGGAATCTTAGGGTTAGTAGCCCGCACTACGCCATATGCCCGTGAGCAATTATGGAGTGAATTTTAGGGTTTATAAATCTAATATTTTCCTATCCTTCCTTAGTACCGGTTCCCATATGCTATTCATATCTGCACTCGATCTGCTTAGGAGGTTGTTGTGTCCTAGCATATGTGCTGCTTCTTTCAGTTTTCGTATTTTCCAGTGGTGTTCTCTGTCTATAGTTTTAACTTCATCCCACAGGGGGAGATGGTCTCCATTTTTCCATACATGATCAGCTATACCTGATTTATCAATATCTCCTCGTGTCACAGCTTTGGGATGTTCTTCTACCCTTATTTCGAGGGGAGTGGCATATTTCGCCTGTGTATAACCTACCACAGCTGCATGGGATTGAGTACACGCAGGTTTTGGTCATATTCTATTCTATTGGTGGTTTTACTCGAAGGAGATATTTGCGAAGTGTTGTATTACTGTTGAATACTGTCCTGATGTCATATGGGCCACATATCTTTTGTATCTTTTAGGAGACGCCTTTCACATAGGGTAGACAGAGTGTGGACAGTTTATCGATTTCATCCTCCCTTTTCTTCATAATTGGAGTGGATAGTATGTTTTTGGGGTAGTTGTTGCTTAATAGATTGTTACTGAGCTTGACCATTCCTTCGTGATGGGTATCACGATCGCTACTTATATTCTTTGCTCGATATTTTAGGCACTGAGCAACCCCTCTCTTTACACTGTATGAATATGACCAAAAACTGCGTGTACTCCATTCCATGCAGCTGTGGTAGGTTATACAAAGGCGAAACATGCTGCCCCCTCAAAATAAGGGTAGAAGAACATCGCAAAGCTGTGACACGAGGAGATATTGATAAATCGGGTATAGCTGATCATGTATGGAAAAATGGAGACCACCTTCCCCTGGGAAAATACGAAAACTGAAAGAAGCAGCACACATGCTAGGACACAACAACCTCCTAAGCAGACCGAGTGCAGATATGAATAGCATATGGGAACCGGTATTAAGGAAGGATAGGAAAATAATAGATTTATAAGCCCTAAAATTCACTCCATAATTGTCCACGGGCATATGGCGTAGTGGTTAAGAGTAGTGCAGGCTACTAACTCCAAGATTCCGAGTTCGATTCCAAACTGTGACGTGAATAACAATAATGATAATAATTACATCGAAAAATACCTTAGAAATGAGAACCCAGGTTCGAAATTTCCCCCAAGACTCCTGATGAAGGCTGGAGGGTAGCCGAAACGTTGTGTTAACAACAAACAAGATGAGGACAAATATCCGTCAAATGTAAATAATGTTGATAATACTTATCAAGAGGAATAAGTGAGAGAACTTCCAAATTAAAATTGACTAAAATTTTAACTGGAGACAATGAGTATGATCTTTCATACTTACGGCCATTACAACTTCGGATATAATTTGATTTTAGTAACTCGTGGGAGGAATTTAAAAGTATATCACCTTTGTGACACTGGAAGCCTAGCATCATACCACTAGAATCATCTACAGTTTTCACAATAAAAGAAACTCTGTGTCATTGAGTAAGTGTAGTATACTACCATAGATATAATTTTGTTAGTCAGCTTTTTAAAAATACTCTACCACTGAGACAAAAGAAGCCATTGTCTAAAACAGTAAAACTGACTTCAATGGAAAATGTATTATAAACAAGTGGACTAATTGCTTTACAATATTTAGTTCTTGCTCATATCACTTGTTAAAATGTCTCCATTGTGTCAACTTTATCTTTCATCTCTTTAGGATCAATGATGTAGCTGGTTTAACCGGCAACACACTTTCTCATAAAACGAGGCGTTTTAATTAGTTAGCGAAAATTAAAACTTTTTTATGTAATTGCTTTGTAAAATATATTATTTCAGGTTGTAACTGTAAGAACAGTACTGCAGCAGAAGTTATTTTAAATTTATAGCATTTCTATACCCAAAGTGGTCTTATGCCAATGTCGTACCAGTTAATATTCATATAAAAATATGACAAATACACTCCAGATAATATCTAATTTTTAAAGAACTTAACATATATGAATATAAAAGTCATAATATGTTTTTCTTCTGTAAATTACCAACGAACATCATTTGTTTTGTTCTGCTAGAGTTCCGATCATTTTCTGTTATTGCGTTGGAAAACATTTCCTTCTAATGACTAGAACGTATTAGGATTTCAAGACGTGCCGCTGACAGTAGAACTTGCTAGACGGAATAATTATTAAAATGCTGGTCACGGGTCAAGTTTTGGTTTTCATTTTAATTCACCTGAACTTTCTGAACAGAATTTCAGTGAAAATATAATTGATATCTTCGTAAGATAGTTTAATTGAAAATGTCTGGTTGCCTGCTGCATAACATTTTTCTCTTTCAGTTAATGATGATTTTGTTATTTGGTGATGGGGTTACTGCTTGTATTAAATATTATCCTGTTGTCGGTAATGGAGGCCTGTGACAGTAATGATAATAGTGATGGTAGCGGTGCTGATGTTAGCGGTAGTGATGTCACTAGTGGTGGATGTGTTGTTGGTAATAATAGCGATGGAGTAGGCTTTGCTTTTGTTAATAGTGTCGACAGTGATGATACATCTGGTGATATTGTTGATGATGGATGTAACAATGTTTGTGATATCCATGATGAATGTGATGATGCTGAAAGTCTCGTGGACATGATGGTGATGTTGATATAAGAATACTGGATTTATTGCTAATAATGTGAGTGGTGGTTGTGACAGTTGTATATGTTGTGGAGGAAGTGTGGGTGTTTAGTGTGGTGAAAACTAATCATTTATACTAATGTCTCTTTTCCTCCTCACTACGGATGTAGTTTTAAGTGTATTAGTCCATGCTTAATAATCGGCTTCGTACTCGGCTATAAGCTCACATTTAGTTTCCAGTTATTTGGATTTCAGATTGCGCCTTACATTTTTTTTTTAACTAGAATTAATTAAGCTAATGATTTTTCTTCTCATAACAAGTATAATTTTAAGGAACTGAATATATTTTCTGCTCACTACATTAGTATGTATATAACACATAGACTATACATTTTCACAAACTATCATTAACCCACTACATTACGTAACATTACGTGTATATGTATGTGCCAGGTGGCCTTTTCACCCGGATGCATGACACGAAACAACATTTTATTGGCTATTTCTCACTCATTCAAATTATCTATTTTTGGAGCGCTCTTCGTTCGATGAACAGCTTACTTGAGTGTACTTTTTCAAAATATAAAGTTGTTTGTTAACATTGAACAGAGCCAAAAAATAAATGAGTAAGATCTTACATTTCGAACTCTCAAACTACCTTACGCGCGCGCGCACACACACACACTCACACATACGTACACATTCTCTCACTCATATGTTCATATACGGGCTAACATTGCAACACACATATTTGTCTAGTCTCATACACATCAACATAATGTTATTCTATGCCACGACTCTTGAATTAATAGTGTTTTTGTTATTGTTTCATCTTCCACTCTTTATGCAATGTTGTTAAATTATCTTTCGAGACATTTCATATTTTCATTCCAAATATTAATTCTTCTATAATTTCTAAAAGGCGTTGTTGAATTTAGATAGCAAACTTTTTAATTTACCACAAAAAGACAGTTGTGAAGAATTGTTGAACTTTTATACGGGAAGAACTCTTATTCCAGACATCGCTGTACTGCAACACTCGGTTGTTAACACTGGGGAACAAATTTTAAGTTTTTCGCTATTGAATTAGATTTTACAGTCAGTTGTAGGTAATATTCGTACGCTAAGCACGAATTTTTACTCGGTTTAGCTCTATCAGGTCCTGATTTTGGGTGATATCATTTGATAAAATTCACGAAAGCAAGCCACACGTCACTCTTGTCAACGCTTTTCTAAACGCCGACAAACAGACGCTTGACACACTCTTACCCATGTACCCATAGCTTACCCATGTACTCATGTACAAGTACGTTTCGCTAACTTTGAATAGAAATAAAGAAGGTAAATATAATTGAATGGGAGTCAGAGAAGAATGATTCAATTGAATTTAACATAATTGCGTTATGCGAACGATTTTTTTTTTGTTCATGTCAAAAACGACCTTTTGACAGTTTTTCCCATGTAGGTGTCGCGAGAGCCTACTAACCATGAGACCGATTGCTACTTTTGTTTTATCAAAACTTCGGGCTTCACTAAGAAAAATAAACAGTGTATCGAGTACTCAAATTTCGACAACGCGATACGATTTATACTACATTCACATGAAATCTCCATTCCAATATTTAAGAACCTGCTACCTGAAGAATTAGTTGAAGGCATTCCAGAAAATATTGTTATGCACTCTGAGGAGTTTGACACTGATTTTGACCCCAGCGTATTTCAAAGTCAAAATAATCCGCAAAAGTTTGACCAGGCCGAGTTGAATGATCTTCTAAGGGATCTAAATTTTCGAAGGAAAGGTTGCGGAAATTTTAGCTTCAAGACTTACAGAGAAAAACGTGCTTACTTCAAACACATACATTTCATTTTGCAGAAAAAGAGAACTTCTTAAATATTTTAGAACAGAGGATAGTTTAGCATATTACCGCAACATACCTAGTTTATTACAGATGGAGGTTGAGTCTTACGATTCAAATGACTGGCGCTTGTTTTTAGACAGTTCGAAAAGAAGTCTTAAGTGTGTGTTGTTGAATAATGGCAATCTATACGGTTCGATACTGATTAGGAATTCAACAAAATTAAAAGAAAAGTATGAATATATAGAAATGGTTTTAAATCATATCAAATATACGGAGCACGAGTGGATCACACGTGTTGACTTAAAAAAGGTTAATTTTCTGCTTAGACAATGAGCGGGGTATACTAAATATCTCTGCTTCCTTTGCTTATGGGTCAGCAGAGCCAGGGAAGAACATTATTTCAAACAAATCTGGCCAGCACGAACATCACTTACTATCGGAGTAAAATCGTAATTAATCCACCTTCAGTGTCCAGAGATAAAATCATATTTTCACCTCCGCATATCAGACTAGACCTCATTAAATAATATGTAAAAGCTTTAGATACGAACGGCAAGTTTTTCAAATACATAACTTCAAAATTTCCAAGTTTAAGTAATGGAAAAATCAAGGCGGAAACTTTCGACGGTTCACAAATAAGAGCAAACTTTTTTGGCAATTATAGGTCAGAAACTACGAAGAAACCGTAAAAACCGTTTAAGGGGCTACAAAGAATTAGGTTGCAAATTAGGTTGCGTAAGAACGCATCTTTTTAATAGCGTTTTATTTTAATTTTGCATTTTTTTAACCATGACCAATTTCCAAGTAATTTAGGTGCTCTAAGTGATAAACAAGAGGAGAGATTCCACACTTGTGGGTCCCCTAGACCCATGAGACCCCTGGACAACTGTCCGGTTTGTGCATACTTTAAGATGCCACTGCCTGTAACACGTGAACCAACTAGAAAAACGCGATTCCATTGACCTTAAGTATCTGTGTACTAGCTTTGATCCATCATTACACCATAAGAAGCAGTTACAGAGCTAACCCATAAAGTAATATTTGAAACTTACTTCTGTATCATCTAGTGGCATAAGTTCATCAATTATTTATGAATTGCCCACAGGAGGCTAAACATAGAAGGGACAAACAAGGACATACAAAGGGATTAAGTTGATTACATCGACCCCAGTGCGTAATTGGTACTTATTTAATCAACCCCGAAAGAGTGAAAGGCAAAGTCGACCTCGGCGGAATTTGAACTCAGAATGTAACGGCAGACGAAATAACGCTAAGCATTTCGCCCGGCGTGCTAACGATTCAGCCAGCTCACCGCCCTAAGTTCATTAGTTATTAACTGCCTCGTGAGTTCAAATTCCGCCGAGGTCGACTTTGCCTTTCATCCTTTCGAGGTCGATAAATTAAGTATCAGTTGCCCCCTCCGCAAAAATTTCGGGCCTTGAGCCTAGAGTAGAAAAGAATATTATTAACTGCCTCATGAAATAATTCACATACTCATTTATGCTAATGAACCTGAAGTTAACCAAAATCTCGATGTTGGCAGCTAATGTCCCATTACTGAGAGCCGCATGAAGCAGGATCTTCCATTGTGATTTCCGTTTTAGGTGAGACTCGACCTCTCAAAAGAAAGATGGTTGAAATTTAGGCTCTCAGTGTGCAGTCAAAATATATATTTAGTTTTAAATTGTTGAAATAGTAATTTATCTGAACTTAAACATATTTGTTTACGCAGCAGGTAATGCGCCATTCGATTTCTATTGGTAGTTATTTTAGACTGAAATGATCTATGAACGTAAATTTCTGACTATGTGTGTGTGTATGTGTGTGGGGCTGTCTAATGCGCGTTTATGTATTTGTGTGTAAGTGTAATTTTTCTTCCCTACACTTTTCTACAATCAATAGAAACACATCTTAAAATAGCCATACGTATCTAACCATGTGTACCCTTAAACTTTCTCACTTTTTATTAATTATTTCACGCTAAATTTAGAATAATCTTCAAACACCTTATGTTGCCTTAAAGCTGATTATCATCCTTAATCTTTCATTTCCTTTTACTTTTGGGTTTTTTGTATATATTTTTTCATGATTTTTATTTTTTGTATATTCTATACATCTTTACTCTCTAACATATATGTGGACTTCTACAACTCTTTTGTAGTTTTGTTCTGCCAGACCTCCTGGTCATAAGATAACCCCCAACAGTTTAGCGAATTAAAATAACCTCCTGTTTTAAATGATTTCCTTTACTGCAGATTCGGCCATTTCACTAAATGTTCAGATAAACATTTGATTCTAGAAATAGCAAGTGAACTGAACTATGTGAACTTTAAATAGAAGGTCGTGATGTAGGTCACAAACTAGGTTTTGATTCTGAAGCACCAGAGCAGATACGTCCGGTACCAAAACCACCCCACCTCTGTTAATAATTGTGGAACTGAATAATTATGCATAATAGAAAGGATAAAATAATACCAATCGTTCGCCACTCAGCTAAAACTGCTGCAACAATGAAATCTGTTCTAGAACATACCTATACTACTACTACTACTACTACTACTACTACTACTACTACTACTACTACCACTCCTACTACTACTACTACTAATAATAATAATAATAATAATAATAATAATAATAATAATAATAATAATCGTGATGATGATGATGATGATGATGATGATATAACTACTACTAATACTGTTATTACTGCTGCTACAAATAATATAATGATATTAACGATTTCTTTTATATAAAAAATACTAATAATTTACGTTCTACTATAGTTACAAGGTCTGAAATTTTGAAGGAGGCAACAATCGCTCAACTGATACATATTTTATCGAACTCGAAAAGATGACAAGCAAAATCGACCTCAGAGTAATGGGGGTTGAACTAAGAACATAAAGACGGACAAAGTGCCCCTAAGCATTTTGTCTGCAGTGTTGGCGATTCTGTCAGCTCACTGCCAAAAGAATTATTTCTGCAATAGGCACAAGGCCTAAAATTTATATCGACCTCAGTACTTGCCTGGTGCTCATTTTATCGGTTTGGAGGGATGAAAGACAAAGTCGATTTCAACTGAATTTGAACTCAGAATTTAATGCGAGAAGAAATGCCATCTAACATTTTGTCTGGCGTGCTAACGATTCTGCCAGCTCACTGCCTCAATAATAATAATAATAATAATAATAATAATAATAATAATAATAATAATAAGAAGAAGAAGAAGAAGAAGAAGAAGAAGAAGAAGAAGAAGAAGAAGAAGAAGAAGAAGAAGAAGAACAACAACAACAACAACAACAACAACAACAACAAGTCCAATATAGTTTTAACATCATTAATTGGAATCTTACAGAGCTCCAACGCCTGGACAGGAAGACAAGAAAACTACTAACTTCTAAGAACATGCACCACCCAAATGCAGACATTAATCGTCTGTACCTACCTAGAAGTAATGGAGAAAGAGGAATGATGCAGGTAGAACTGTGCTATAAGACCTCCACTAGAGCAATGAACAGGTAATGATATAGTACAGAGGACCGGACGCTGCAACTTGAATACCAACACGAAAGCAGTAAAACATCCCATTCTATTGTAAAGGAAGCTTGCAAATTCGCAAGGGAACTTGGCACTAATCCTGAAATATTTGAAGAACCTGAAACCACTGCCACAAAGCAAGCAAAATGGATCAAGCAGACTGGAAAAAAAGAACGGGTAGAAACAGACTGAGGGACGGTGAAGCCAGAAGCCTCTGCAGGGATCCTGAAAGGGTGGAGGAAATATGAATGTATAACAAAAATGTTAAACAATTGCAATGTCCCATTAAACGGTTCACAACAAGACATACATACATACATACATACATACATACATACATACATACATACATACATACATACATACATACATACAGTTATCAGTATCATACTCACTTTCATAATTTATACTTAAATTTTATTTTTCATATTTAGCTAGGAACGTTTGAGGGCTTTATAAAGTTATTAGACACTCAAAAAGACTATAGCGGATTTCGTACTTCTCTGAGGGAGTTACTTTGTTGGAGTCGGTTGTTAAAGATATAAAGATGATGTAATTGTGTACTACTATGATACTTCTAGTTTTCTCTGCAACAGTTTTTGTACTAGAGTTTTGATTAAAATGTGGTATGTTTATTGAAGCATTATCGAAGATACTCTTTGACATTGATTTAAGATTAATTGGTGATGTATTCCAGAGAGACGGTTTGTGGTGGCGGGTGTGATGTTTAAACACTTATTAGATTAATAATCTGATTACTGGAAAAAATATTATACCCTCACAATTGTTGTAATTTATCATATTAAATAATGTTGTGCGGATTTTGTTCAATAATGGTCGTTGTTTACCTCCAAAGGCAAACTTGTGATAAAAAGTGTTTCAGCAGTGATCATCCTGTATTTTTCTATATCAAAAAACTATACTGTCCAGGGAACCTTTTCCCTCTGTAACATAAAGGGGAACGATCTGGGAAATATTTGGCTGCTATTTCTACCCTCATTTTCTCAGTAGTGATCCATTTTGCTTGATTTTTATCGTGAATATTCGTTTCTGCATTTAGTTTTGTGATCTCGTGATGTCTGGTGTAGTTAGTGGTGTCTCCCTACTCTGTTCGTCACGCTGTGTATGTCACAAGGTCGACATTGTAGTCTGACGTTTACAACTTTATTTCAGAGAAAATTGATATTTGTGGTTTCTCCGATTTACAGTTGAGGAAAATATATTGAAGAATCGAATTTAATGTAGCAGCTGTTGTTCATTGTCTTAAGACGGATCAATGGTGGAACAGCTTGTTCAATAGTCTAAAATTCATGTGGGTGCATATTTTATGGATATGCATGCGTATGCATGCGTTTCTGGGTATCCCTTAGTATTTGTGCATAGCTTTGTGTTTACGAGTACGTGTGCTTATGGATGTATTTGTGAAGTGTACATATGCGTGTAAATGAATGTGCGCTTCGTGTAAGATATAAGTACAATAATCAGGTTTATATTCCTTCTTCAAAACCACAAACAACCACTAATGGCGAGACTCCGAGGAAGCTTCTCTGCAGTCGTTCGATCTGCAAGAGAAAGTAGTCAAATCCGGTGAATTAAGAGGCTACTGTTCTAAAATGGCTAAGTTACATTGGAGGCCTTAGTCTTTGAAAAGTAAGACGGGATAATCAATGCTGGAAAGTCTTTGATCATAGTCATGCTCAATCAGGTCTGGCTTCAGGATAAGCAATAATTTCCACGAGTGATTATCCTTATAAGAATGTCCACTATTATCCTCACCAATACCACAACTACCGCCTCATCACAGGCCCACACGCATGCACACACATAGACAGACATACACACACACTCATGTACACAAACCCATTGACTCACACTCGCACACATATACTTATATATACTCAATTTTATCTGTTAACTATTCAAAATGCCTGGCGAAATGGTTTAGTTATCTAATTCATGTTATGCAATACATTTATGAACAAATAAATAGCCATGCTATGGAAACGTGTGTTGCATAATTTGAACACAATCACCACTCTGTTCATATTCTTTTAATATGTGTGTGTGCATTTGTTTTTCTTCTCAGTTTCTCTCCCTTTTCTGTACACTATATGCGTATATTATTAGTCTATGTGTGAGTTTATATACATTTATGAGAAAGAGAGAACATATTGCCGTATATACAAAATATGGAGAAAGTACTCAATACATGAAGCGTTTTAGTAATAATAGCAAAAGAACTGAAGTTTCCGTGTCTGGCATCGCCACTGACGTTTATATTTTCAATTTTATACAATTATATGTTTATAAAATTATAAAATTCTGGTCAAAATGAGACATAAATATTGATTTCAAACTATGGCACACGGCCTGCAAGTTCCAGGGAGGGGGTTAATCAATTTCGTCAACCCTAAGGCTCTACTAGTACTTATTTTATCGACACCAGAAAGATGAAAGCAAAGTCGATCTTGGCGGAATTTGAACTCAGAAACTCGGGATATAAATACGGTCGAAGTGCCGCTTAGCATTTTGCCCGGCGTGCTAACGATTCTGCCTACTTACTGCCTTGAGGCTTATAAGAATTTTCTGGTTGAGCAGTTATTATTACATTAGTGAAAGATAGAGTAAAATCACAACGCGAGGTTCTCATGAGAAGACAATGGAGAAAGAAAATGAACGAAAGAGAGTGACAGAGGCCAGGAAAAAAATGAACACAAAAGGAAAAGGAAGTATAAAGGATAGGAAAGAGTGTGAAAGAAAGAAGTTAGGGAAGATAATAGGAAATGCCTTATTTGATGTATCACAATGGAAGTAAATGATACGGTAAATATTATTTCGAGAGAGGATGTTTTTATTAGGGAGAGAGTGAAAAAGAAAAGGTATGAAACGGAAGTGTGAGACATTGCGGCTATAAAAGAGGCCAAAAGCTGAAAGAGGAGAGAGAACAAGAGAAAATAGGAGAGAGAACAAGAGAAAGTAGGAGAGAGAACAAGAGAAAGTAGGAGAGAGAGAACAAGAGAAAGTAGGAGAGAGAACAAGAGAAAGTAGGAGAGAGAGAACAAGAGAAAGTAGGAGAGAGAGAACAAGAGAAAGTAGGAGAGAGAACAAGAGAAAGTAGGAGAGAGAGAACAAGAGAAAGTAGGAGAGAGAGAACAAGAGAAAGTTGGAGAGAGAGAACAAGAGAAAGTAGGAGAGAGAACAAGAGAAAGTAGGAGAGAGAGAACAAGAGAAAGTAGGAGAGAGAGAACAAGAGAAAGTAGGAGAGAGAGAACAAGAGACAGTAGGAGAAAGAGAACAAGAGAAAGTAGGAGAGAGAGAACAAGAGAAAGTAGGAGAGAGAACAAGAGAAAGTACGAGAGAGAACAAGAGAAAGTACGAGAGAGAACAAGAGAAAGTAGGAGAGAGAGAACAAGAGAAAGTAGGAGAGAGAACAAGAGAAAGTAGGAGAGAGAACAAGAGAAAGTACGAGAGAGAACAAGAGAAAGTACGAGAGAGAACAAGCGAAAGTAGGAGAGAGAGAACAAGAGAAAGTAGGAGAGAGAACAAGAGAAAGTACGAGAGAGAACAAGAGAAAGTACGAGAGAGAACAAGCGAAAGTAGGAGAGAGAGAACAAGAGAAAGTAGGAGAGAGAGAACAAGAGAAAGTAGGAGAGAGAGAACAAGAGACAGTAGGAGAGAGAGAACAAGAGACAGTAGGAGAGAGAGAACAAGAGAAAGTAGGAGAGAGAGAACAAGAGAAAGTAGGAGAGAGAGAACAAGAGAAAGTAGGAGAGAGAGAGAGCTAAAAGCAGGAAAGAAGAGAATGTATGAAGTGCACAAGACACTTGAGAGATGCTTTATTAATACGGTAAGAATAATGAAGAAATTGTCTGTTCTAATAGAACAGACAATTTCTTCATTATAGACATTGCCTTATAAACAGACAATAGGTGTAGTAAATTAACCTTGCTTTATCTTTCTAATATAAAAAGTTAATGTAAGGTTAATTTAGTACGTGTATAAGGAGAGGAAGAACGGAAGGTGAACTACTGAAAAATAAAGTCTTGGAAAATAGTGTTAGAGTGAGAGATGTGCGTGTATGCGCGTGCTTGTGTGTGTGTGTGTGTGTGTGTGTGTGTGTGTGTGTGTGTGTGTGTGTGTGTGTGTGTGTGTGTGTGTGTGTGTGCGTGTGAGC
This sequence comes from Octopus bimaculoides, assembly GCF_046866305.1. Classification (NCBI taxonomy): domain Eukaryota; kingdom Metazoa; phylum Mollusca; class Cephalopoda; order Octopoda; family Octopodidae; genus Octopus; species Octopus bimaculoides. The sequence continues at coordinate 25,027,820 of NC_142940.1, forward strand.
GCGCGCGCGCACTTTGAAAATACATTAATAACTAATAAAGGAAAGAAAGAGGGTAAGAAAGCTAGCATAAAGGGAGGTGGAAGACTAAACAATTCCCCTAATTTTCCGTTCTTATTTCTCGCCATTTTCTCTCCCTTCTCCACAAGCAGTATTTTTCACAAACATACACACAGGTTTTTCTGGCCAAGAAATGATATCTGTTAGATCCAATTGAGGATATCATTATAAAAGTGGATCCTCCTTCTTCTGTAAGCAATAGCTGTCGTTTCTATAATTTTTTTATATGATGATATTAGACATGTACGGAGTTTGATGTGATATGTATTTGGCTAGCAAATAGATTGTGATTCATTTTGTTTTTCATTGTTTCATGTTATTTCTAACTTTTATTTATTTTTCTTTAACTTTTGGGGGAAAATGCAGTCTAAGAAGACGTTTATGTTTGCCCCATCAAATATCAATATGGGACTAGCAAAACTTTCCCTCTTTTCGATCTCCTGAATCTATAAAGTTATTATAAAAGTATGAGGTCCAATGTACCAACCACATTGTTGTTGTTGTTGTTGTTGTTGTTGTATACCTAAGGATTTTCAAATTTGAAAGTTTTCCTAATTGTTGCACATTGATTTCTGCGTCTCTGGACTTCCCACTAAAAACGGAAATTTCCGTTTTTAGCCATTTTCAAGGGATGAAAATTGGTATTTAGAGTAGTTTCAAATGCGGTATTTCTACATTTCTATACTCACCATCATGTGTATTTTCATAATATATAGCTTCGACTTGGTGATAAGAAGTTATTATGGTTCAAAAATTGAAAAAACACTGAATTAAAAAAAAATTTTCACTTGATGCCATTTTTAACGCACACACACTAACACACACACACAAACACACTCACACACACACACCTGTTACACAAGAAAGCAAGATCTTGAGGAAGTGAATTTATATATTCAGTTATGATTTCAGACTTTAAGATGAGATTAGAGAAAGTAGGATGCTGACCAACTGTTGTTATTATTTACTCCCACTTAAACACTGATATTCCGTTAGAACAAACTTTTCTGTGGTAGATACCATGACAGAAACTTATGTAGAATTTTGGTGCAGAATGCCCACTTGTTTGTTTATATCGGCAGCGGGGAGATAAATCTCATAGATACTAACAAATGGTGTCAATTTGTTAGTATCCAAATTTCGCGACAGACCTTTATTGAATTTCACTGGAATGACCACATACACAAACACACACACACACTCACACACAAACATGCACAAACACACACACACTCACACACACACACGCACATACACACGCACAGTTTCTCTTGATTACGTGTCCCTCCATTAGAAGAGGCAATTTCTTCAATAATATTCCTTCATAAATGTCTCTGGTATTTTACAACCCTTCCTCCCACACGAACTTTCTATTTGCTTCCTGCTCGCTATGCCCTTCCTCTTGTCGGGCGCTCTGTCTGTTTCTCTCTTTCTCTCTCTCTCTCTCTCTCTCTCTCTCTCTCTCTCTCTTCTTCTTCTTCTTCTGGGCAGATTTTCTAGTTGTTTTCCTATCCACTTCTTAAAAAATATATAGTCTCTACAATTATAATTTTAATGAATTATTTGGTACCCCAGAAACCGAAGTACGCCTTGCCAACGCTGCTTTCTATCTTTCTTTTCTCTTTCATTCTTTCCTCCTTCCATCATATCGGGATATTTCTTCATATTTTCTTTCTCTTCATTGTCTCCTTCTTTCCCTCTTTTCCCTTGCCTTCGTCCACTGTTTTTTCTCTCTACCCTCCTATATGTACGTCATAAGTCACTCTATCTTTCAATGACATAATGATATACCTTGTTATCTTATTCACGAGACAGATTCAAACTTATATTCGGAAGTAAAAGTCTTATTAGTTTTGAACTTTGTTTTTGTAACCGTTTCAACTTGTAAACTAATTGCAAAGATGTTAATTCATATGAATAAGTGGTTATGTGTTACTCGGTGTAAACAAACGTGAAAGTATATATATATATATATATATATATATATATATATATATATATATATATGTGTGTGTGTGTGTGTGTGTGTGTGTGTGTGTATATATATATAGATAGATAGATAGATAGATAGATAGATATATATATTATATATATATGTGTTTGTATATATATACATATATATGTATATACATATACATATATATGTATGTATATATATATATGTATATATATATATATATATATATATATATATATATATATATATATATATATATATATATATATATATATATATATATATATATATATATATATATATATATATATATATATATATATATATGTATGTATGTATATGTATATATATATATGTATATATATATTGATACGCGGTACTGATCTCAGTTGGGTTCAAACTCAGTACGCAAAGAGAATCGACTGACATTTGTCTGACGCGCCAATAATTCTGCCTGCTCGATGCCTTCTTCCAAAATATAAGGATGAGAGGAATTAATACCATTATACAAAACCTGAGGCCAGGATAATCCGCAAAAAAATGAATGACTTTTCATATCCCCGATGCAGGATCCAATCTCAGAAGGAAATGTTAAAATCTGAAACCATGATTATCGAAATATTTTAAACATTTACATTTAGCAGAAATCTTGGTAAAACATTGTGACTCTGTTCGTCTTCCATACATTTTGAAATTGGTAATAAAAAATAACGTGGAAACACGGTTGTGAGGGGATGGTATACAGAAAGAAAGAAACAAACAAACAAACAAACAAACAAAGGAAGAAAGAAAAGTAGAAGGAAACAATGTGAGAAATATTGAGTAAATTGATGAATGGGAAAAGTAAATCTAGACTGATAGACATCTAATCAAATAGACAAGCAGACAGAGATAGCTAGAGAGATAAAGTTGTAGACATGAAGACAGAGAAACAGATAGTCAATGTAGGTGAACAGGTAGACTAAACTACCTTAATTTGTATATGAATAACAGTGCATTATTGTCTAGTAAGAGCTTTCGAGTTATTTCATGACAGTGTATCATGAGGTTAAATGAACCTGTAGTTGATACATTAAGTAACCTATCTTCTAACCAAAGACTCAATCCATTAAGTTTAATTTACACATGCAGCGTTAACTGAAATTTATAAATTTGTTTTATAGTACATTATAACAGCGAAATGAAACTCTGCTATCTCGCTAGTAATTAAGATTCACTTAGCTCTCTATCTAAACTCCATTAACTGTAAATAAGCAAGAATTATTCGCCTCTACACAACTGACTAGTTTTGGTTATTGTTTTTCTTTTTCTTGAACGGATGGCGGAGAAGAAACCATTTTCTAATGGTTTGGTCTATCAGTGGTTTGTGTAGGTCCTCTGAGACTGGATAGATTAATGCTACAAACATTCTCCTGAACTGTTTCAAGTCGATTGATGAAAAATAAACATGTGCAAAGAGAGTGGACGTTTCCAGATGACAAATGTTTTACGAAAGAAGAACTGGGTATAATGGTTAGTGCAGAGCTTGGCGTAGAGACAGCACGGATGCAGAGAGAGGGAGTGATTCCGGAATGCCTCAACAGCAATGAAAAGAGACGCACCAGTTTCAAGAACAGAGGCCATTGTAGTACTTCTATAAAACAGAGAAAGCACTGCAGGCCTGTCGAGAAGAAGTTGATGAGTGTTTGTGAATGACTTCACGCCAACCATTCGAGCGTCTTTAGTATATGGTAACAGGTTCAGATTCGTAAGTGGGGCTCTTAAAAGATGGATAACGCAGCGGAAACGTTAAAATGTCAAACAACACGCCTTGCATAATTTCTTCTGGCTTTTTGTACTGTTTTGATTACTGAAACATAGTTGTGGTTGGAATATAGAAAACATTCGAAATACAGATGCTGGTAAAAATATCAAGAAAATATTAGAAAGGGTATATTTGAATGCACTAGGTTAATGTACGAGAAATGGCAAGCAAAGACAAATATTTGATGCTCTAGCCTGGCCAAGTCAATGATTTCTCATCCAAGTGTAGAAGATAATTCTAAATGTTTTTCATGTTTTAATGTTTAAATTATATTTTGTTTTAATTATTGTTTAGTAGTTTTTGTGTGTTTTTCCGTGTAATTTCTAATGTGTTCTTATAACTCTTTAAACCTGTCTCCATTCAAATCCCGTTACATCACTCATCCCACCTCTTTCATTTATATAATTTGAACGGGTCATTTACATATATTTGTAAATCTCTTTTTCACATGATATTTTATTGTATCTCTTCAAGACCTTTGTGGCTGACACAGAAAAAATTATTATATTTTGCTTTTTATTATAATGATTATTGCATTGGATGGGTAGAATTATTAAAACGTTAGAGAAAAGGGTTTTCGGAATTTAATTGATGTCCTTTTACTTTCTGGGGTCAAATCCCACAAAGATCAAATTTGTCTTTCAGTTTCCCATCATCAATAAAATAAGTACCATCCAAATAGGCTTTGTAGCCATGCTGGAAATCTCCATTTTTTTAGTTATTTTGCAATAGTAAGCTACGCATGTGAGGGTTTTAAGCTCCCTGCAGGATCTCAGCTGCTATCACCGCCATTATTTAATATATTTGGAAAAGAACATCCTCTCTCCTCTAGAACTAACTCTTGCAATCAAGTACTATCCAAATATATGCCAACGTACTGTGGTCATTACTGGGCACTTAATCAATGCTTATTAACTGTCAAAAAACTAAGGAGGGGAAGATATGGAAACATCCCTTGTTAAATATTACGAGAAAATTTGCTGTTTTGCCTAAGTCCGTGTCAGCCCTACTCAAGCAGAGCTATTTTGACCAAAACAGATACAAGTGTAACGGTACTGATTTTTTGTATATCCGAGGGTACAGTTTCCAATATCTCTTTACTTTTTTAACGATAGCAACTTTTGATTCGAGGAAGAGCTGTCTGACTATGAAGCCAAAGAGAAAGTATTTATGAGCAACCCTACTAAATCAAAATGGTTTTCTTAATAGAGTAGTTCAAATAGTTCTATAAAATCAGATCGCTTCCCAATCGCTACCAGAAAATTCCTCTCTTCCTACAAAAAATAGTCCAAGGATGTGTATAAGTGCCTCTCGGTTAAGTGACACTTACCGACACGGCAAAAGTTGGGAAATCACTAATTAAAATCTCCTCTCGCTAGTGGCTAAATGTACGCTTTTGCTTTAACGCTTAAGTCGGCCGAACATTAGGGAAGACTTTGCGTTGTTGCTAATTATTCATTTGACAAATTCATGGGGATTGGGGGTAAGAGAGTGAGTGAGTGTATTGGTGTGTGTGTGTATTGGTATGTGTGTGTGTATTGATGTGAGCGTGTGTTCATGTCTGTGGGTGGAGATGGGTGTATGTTTGTGTGTGTGCAAGACTGCGATAGAGATGGTTAGAGAAATCCCTATTTTCAAAACTAGTGACAGCCTAGCAGTATGATATGATTCTAAATGACACCAATCGTGTGAATGCACAATGTCCTAACAATGTATTCATGTGGATTTTTACACTGGAAAACACAAGATACGCACGCACGCAGACAAACACATACATATAGTTGTGCATGTATACTTACATGCATACATACATACATACATACATACATACATATATATCTATCTATCTATATATATATCTATATATATATGTATATATATATATATATATATATATATATATATATATATATATATATATATATATATATATATATATATATATTTATATATATATATATATATTCATACGTTGCACAGGAAGATAATGGAACATAAAGAAAATTCACAAACAAGGCGTGGCCATGCTCTTTTCCCGTCAGTTATATGTCTGTTTGTTTGTATGTATGTATCTATGTATGTATGTATCTATGTATGTATAAATATCAACGCTTGATGAAGCCTTCAGCTTCATAGATAAAATATAAATTTCAACAACTCTACATTATACGCTGCATATACTCATTTCCACTTATTTATGCACCATTTTCTACCAAATTACGCACACACACATATATTATATATATATGTGTGTGTATGTGTATATACATACATATATATATATATACATGTATGTATATGTACATATATCTATTCATCTATATACATTTGTATAAATATATGTGTGTACCTATATATATATATATATATATATATATATATATATATGGTTTAGATATATATTCAAGGCTTGAATATGGTACTTATGCGAAGGCACCCGAATATCGCATCCCAAAAGGATGGGTGATTAAAATCAAACAATAAGCAACACGGATTTCAAAAGTGATTGCAGTACGCACGTTTCATGCTACTTCAATTTATTTAAGTAATGTGAGCATTACCTTAAATGCAATATGAAGAGCAATCTTCAGCTGCACGAAAATGCAGAAAAAAGACATATTATAAATGTGGCAACATATCAAATCCAAGTGGGAGAGAGCATACATAAAAATCCAAATGTGAGGAAGAATATATAAGTCCATCTTGACATAGCGGAGTCTATCAGGCTAGTAATTGATTCTAGACAAAAGTTTTAACTATCTCAGAATTCTATTGTTTCTTATCTAGTGGTGATAGTAAAGGGACAATTACTTCTAAAGAGAGGGAAGGTGTAAGCAGTATGCATGGACAAGGCTATAAAAAGTATTAGAATCTAGAGGTTTCACTGGTCATAGTAGTATCAGGTCATTTTATTACTATCAAAATGTTGAGGAATTATTGTTGAGGAATTATAGCCCTAGGTATATGGGTCAAATAGGTTTTTTTACTTTTAGTCTGAATAGAGTAACAGTATAGTGGTACAGACAACAACAGAACTCTAACTAATGTTTACACAATAAGAGGTATGTTAATATAATTCTGAGATAGTTAAAACTTTTGTCTAGAATCAATTACTAGCCTGATAGACTCCGCTATGTCAAGATGGACTTATATATTCTTCCTCACATTTGGATTTTTATGTATGCTCTCTCCCACTTGGATTTGATATGTTGCCACATTTATAATATGTCTTTTTTCTGCATTTTCGTGCAGCTGAAGATTGCTCTTCATATTGCATTTAAGGTAATGCTCGCATTACTTAAATAAATTGAAGTAGCATGAAACGTGCGTACTGCAATCACTTTTGAAATCCGTGTTGCTTATTGTTTGATATATATATATATGTATA
>NC_142940.1:25037525-25052525 GCF_046866305.1 Octopus bimaculoides
TATATATATATATATATATATATATATATATATATATATATACACATACATGCATATGTATTTATTTATGTATACCATTATTCAGTTTCATTTCAAGATCTCTTGCTAATAGAGAAAGACCCGGTTTTTAACCTAAATTCAAGGCTCCTTCATTGGAATTTCAACATCAACACCAGGGTGTTTTTGTACGTATGTATGTATGTGCAGATTTGTATGTTTTGCTCATTTATGCATTCTCATGCATATAGTTCCATATCTAGACATGCTCATATATATCTAAATGATAAACTTCGGGGAAGTTTTACAGATTTTTACAGTTCCAGTGATTTATTGGATCTATAGTCTTCGAATTAGCTTTCTCCTTTCTGGTTTTGTAAAGACAAATTTCTCAAGATTGGTATTTAGGCAATGTGTTACATATCACAGGGTCCCAATAATTACAGGTATAAACCTGAACTTGTAATCTGGATAGAGTAACTGCAAATTTCTCAATAGTTCAGGTTAGGTGTTCTCTTTTTCGCTGATCTTCAGCTTTATGTTAATATCTGCTGGGCAGCTAATTTCCACCACTGGGCACAGTTTCTCTTCTCTATTCCAAATCATTATATCAGGTCTGTTGTACTTGCATCTTATTAAGGTCTTCACTGGGACGTTCCACCAGTACTCCTTTTTATCATAAGTGGCTATGGTTTCTACCTTACTGTGGGTTCTTATTTCTTTGTCCTCGAGGTTATCCATTGGACGGATTTTATTGAAGGGTGTCCTAGCTACAACATCATTACTAGATAATACCGTGATGACATTTTCGGTCAACTGTTTATGATGTGGATGATATTTTCGGTGTTAACTCCACAAAGTCTGCATCGGTTGTCATATTTTACTGCTTTTCCTGCATCTCTATCCCTTTTGCATCAGGTACTTGGTTGATATTTCCTGTTCCTGGATTGCAAACGCATACCCTTCCGGCTATTCGTCCATGAAAAGCTGCTTTGATGATCGATGTTAACTATCATCTCGGAGCTTTCTACTAACAAATCCATACAGTCTTCTGCTCATATAGACTCATCCATTCATCTGATAATACGTTGCGGTAGTGTCGTGCGACTTCTTTAGGCATGTATCCAAGGTTATCAGACAAAGAATGTATGTATGTATGTATGTATGTATGTGTATAGACATCGGTGAAAATAACATTGGAGCAAAAGAATTCGAGAAATTTTCCCTCGTAGATATGGAACCTACCTATCTATTTGTATAGAAATCTACAATGAATCCGTCGCATGTTTTGCCATTATAGGTAGTGCGTGTGTATGGATGTGCATTGCATCTGACCTTCAATATAGTCTTAGGAATTTGGGGATAAAAACAGCCAAACAAGCATAACAGACATGTGTACTACAGGGTAATTTGGATAAGTATTTATGATTATTTATGCATCTAAAATATATTCAAACGTATGGTAGGTTTCCGGAATTTGGATTATTTGCAAGAAAGGTACAATAAAAAAAGGCGCACCAACTTAGCAATCCTTCAATTCAGGACATATCTTTCCGTTTTGTCCCAATGCATATAGCATCATTTTGTTTGGCGGCTGGTGACGAATTGCTCGTGTCTTTCTCAAGTCGTGTCTGTAACCAGACATACATACATACATATGCAGTCTTTATACATGTGTCTTCAAGCGTGTCTACATACCACCTTATTTGTCTGCCTATACACCAATAATTTTAGCAACTCTTCCATGATTGCAAAGCGAAAAGGCTTCGCTAAGGAACTTGGCAATGAATGGTTAGCTGTTAAAGCAGCTTCATAATATTGAAGGCCATTTACTATTTAACAGCAGTGTATATAAACAGAAGCTCGCTCTAATGATTTCTTTGTCACTACCATTGATGAAAGCAACTCATAATCATAGATCTTTATGTACTGTCGAAATACTATACATGCATACACACGCGCTCGCGCACACAAACACACGCATGTATATATATATATATTTATATATATGTGTATGTGTGTATGTGTGTGCGTGTTTGTGCATTATTATTTTACGGTTTTGTCTGTTTTTGCTTTCACTCCGCATATCTCTGGTCTTTTTTTTTTCAGATTTGTCTTAGTCTTCTCGATTTTAAATCGTGAGACTTGTTTAACATCGCCTGTGATTTTAGTCGCAAGTCATTATTTTATTTTATCTTCTGGGAACCCTGGTGTATTGCATATGAATGATACCAATGTTTTTTCAAGGGCTGAAATTGTAATGATTCTGAATAGAAAGTTAGCTATCTTTCCCGTTACATCTTTCGTACACGTCCTTCGTCATTATTTTCAGTTATATACAGAGAGGAGGAGAGGGAAAGAGGGGGGGAGAGAGAGAAAGAGAGAGAGAGATAACATGTATAGGTTATAACAATTGGCACGTGTACGTCAATGTATATATAACTTAGCTATATAATTTTTCATGTCTGTGTGTATACGTATAAACATATTTACGTGAGTGTGTGTGTGTATGTGTGTGTGTGTGCACATATGTACATATGTACATATACATATTTATGCATATATATATATATGTGTGTGTGTGTGTGTGTGTGTGTGTGTGTGTGTGTGTGTGTGTGTGTGTGTGTATGCATAGGATGAACCAAAATCACGTACCAAAACATTTGATATTTTATTTATATTACATTATTGTTATTATCATTATTAATTTTGATCATCATGTACAAGTAGGTATGTATTTACCATTCTTTAATCTATTTTTTTCAATTCTAGAAAAATTGAACCATGTCTTTGAGAATTTCGGAGAGTATTGAACTTATTTGTGCGTGAATTTTGGCTCACTCTGTATATATCCTAATATTATATTCATAAAGAATTTGGTTATGATTACTCTTCAAAACTAACATTCATGTGTATTAAAAATTCTTTCCATATATTAATTATGGGAAAGATTTGAAAACAAAGTGTCACCACTAAGTATAATTTTCAAGTCACCACAATGATTGCCTTATCCAAATAATGTCTTATAGAAATGAAGCTGAAAGTAATGGAACAGTGGTCACAGCCGACTACTGTTCTAAATTAATGTTCCTATTGCAGGTGATAAGTACACTTATTTTACTTTTGATAAAGCTCGCAACAAGTATATACATATGTGCGAGTGTGTGTGTGTGTGTGTGTGTGTGTGTGTGTGTGTGTGTGTGTGTGTGTGTGTGTGTGTGTGTGTACGTGTGTGTGTGTGTGTGTGTGTGTGTGTGTTTGTGTGTGTGTGCTTGTCCCCTATCACCGCTTGACAACCAATGTTGTTTTGTTTACGGTCCGTAAATTAGTGGTTCGGGAAAAGCGATCGACAAAATAAGTACCATGCTTCGATTATTTGGTTCAAGTCGGTGCTCCAGCATGGCCGTAGTCTAATGACTGAAACAAGTAAAAGATACACATAGAAACATGTATATATACACCCAGACAGAACCCTTCCCCTTGAGTGTGTTTGTAATTAAACAAAACGGAAATGCGAAACTTGAGTAGTGATTTACACAAATTCAAACTTTAGATATATTAGCGGACGCACGCATGCACACGCACACACACACACACACACATACACACAGTCACACATGTTTGAACGAACCTGGTCAGTTGTGTGTGTGTATATATATATATATATATATATATATATATATATATATATATATATATATATATATATGTGTGTATGTATACATACATGTATAAACATATTTATATAAATATATATATATATTTATACACAAACATATGTATGCGTATGCACACATATATTTACACATATAGATGTATATATATATTTACATATATGTATACATACACATATATGCATATATGTATTTATATACACACATATATATATAAATGTATATATATATATATGTATGTATGTATGTATGTATGCATGCATGTACGTATGTATGTTAATGCGAGGGCATTTATAGGTGAGTTTACTTTTCAGCGTTCTGTACTAGGGTGTTGTAAATTTCTGAGTTCTTAAACTTGTAGCTTTATTTCATTTCCCATCTCGGATGCTTTATATGAATGCTAAATCGAACGAGTATTTGATTGTTATATTATTTTATAAACCCCAGTATAGTGGAACGCGATATTCACTTAAGCAGTGTTTGAACACAGAAAAGAAACGGTCATATCTACACACTGCTAGGCAATTTATGCGCTCAAGCCTTTACCAATCCACAACTATATGTGTACGATATAACTGCGTTCTCATTATAGTTGAGTGTATACTCCGGATATGTGTGTATGCAGCTAATGCTATGTTCATGCAACGTGCAGCAGCGTGTGTTCTAAATACCTGTGTGTTGTACGGTTAGTATGTACTATATGTTTACTGTATTGTTGTTTCAGTCAGTAGACTGCAGCTATACTGGGGCATGAATCGACCCCAGGACTTACATCTTTGTTAAGCCTGTTCCTTTACTTATCGGTTCTTTTGCTGAACCGCTATGTCACACGCAGGTAAACACACCAACCCTGGTTGTCCACACATACATATATATACATATGTAAGTCGGGCTTCTTTCAGTTTCCATCTAACAGATCCACTCACAAGTCTTTGGTCGGCCCGAGGCTATAATAGAAGACATTTGCCCATGTTGCCATGCAGTGGGACAGAACCCAGAACCATCTTGTTGGGAAGCAAGCTTCTTACCACACAGTCACGCTTTTCACGTACATATGAAATATATGTTTGTGTGTGTGTGTATTATGTTATTTATAACCTTGTTACTTATAGTATTCGTGTATGTATACAAAAGAGTGTATAGCATGTAGTTGTGTGTAAATCGCTATATTATTTATGGGATAGTGTGTGAGCGTGTGTGTTTATATGTATTTCATGTGTGTGTGTGTATTTATGTATATGTATATATAGCAAATTTCTATAGTTGTGTATGTTTATTGTAACAATGATGCAGGGCCAGCTCAAGGTATCGGCAACTCGGGCAGTCGCCCGGGGCGCCAGCAACCCTAGGGCCGGCCCTGCAGTGATGTATGTAGTATATATACACTATGGTTGTGTGTATAGTGTATTGTGTGTACAATGTATAGGACAGTGTAAACTCTATATTAGAATATGTATAACTGTATGTATATCGTCTAGTTGCGTATATACTATATTGGTGTGCGTCTGTGTTTGTGCATGCGTATGTGTAATTGAATGGCTACCGTTTATGTATATACGCTCCACACTTGTATTCACACGCACACACATACACACATGCACGCACGCACATACACACAAATATATGACTATGATTTAAAGATAGAGCATCACACACATTCACACAGATATGAATACATATACACACACACTCAAACCGATGCATGCATACAAAGAAAACGAGTGATCACTCGATCGGTTAGAAATAGGAGTCATATCTCAAATTACAACCTATTGCCTTTAAAAAGGAAGGGCTTCTTCTCCCTGAATGTACATGGTCTGAAAATACAAAGCCAGCGGGATGGCCAGTGCTCATCTTAAACCTGCTGAGTCAGAACTCGTGTGGGGCGAAAACGATGCATATACATGTGAGCATGGCTTATATAACAGTTTATACGATTTTTGACATATAGACGTATCAAGACAAATATTGTGAATAAGACTGCACTTAGAAGAGTTAGAGTGGTGGTTGTATATATTAATGGGACAACTGTAGTATTTAAGTGGTTTAGGGATTAGTGAAAGATTAAGGGCTATGTTTAGGAATTTAATTTAAATAAAGCTACAGATGTGACTCGAACTATCGACCGTTCACCTGAAAGAGTGATTTACTATTCACTTGAATTGCAGCAATTTTTCTTGACAAAGAAACATTTATATACACATACTTACACATCCAAGCATGTACAATTATAAATACCTTAATACACCTGCATGTGTGTGTGTGTGTGTGTGTGTGTGTGTGTGTGTGTGTGTGTGTGTGTGTGTGTGTGTGTGTGTGTGTGTGTGTGTTTTCCACCTGTGTATGTTTATGCATACATACACATATGCATCAACACATACACATGTTTGCGTATACATATACATATATGCACAAACATATACAGCTACAAATGCACACACACACACACACACACACACACACGAAAGGTTAGAATCTTTTCAAGCATACATATAACTCCATAGGACAATCACTCACACACGCACACGCTTGTATATAAAAAAATACACATCGAAATGTTTATGCGAGTATTCATATTTAGTAAGAAAAGAAAATAATAAAATACTATAACTAAACCATTCATCTGCATATATTACATTACGTGCAGAAATGTCGTTTAGCCTCAGGTCAGCCTTGACCAAGCAGAACTATGGTCCAAGGCGCTCCAATAGGCCATCCCCGCTTTACTTCAGAATTACATTTCTATATATTTTTAAAAAGTAATTTCAGACTTAAGAAAGATTTGGTTGTTATTTCCAGCCCTAGCCGATCAAGTGACCACTTGAAGTCAACCACACATGGCCATACATATCCGTATGTGCTGCTGTGTATATATCTAACTATAAAACTTATGAAATATGAGCATCTTTACAATATACACAAAGGTCCTGTACACTCACTTCTATTATTATACGTAGACACATACGCACACTTATAAGCGTATATACACCCAAATACTGGTTTCAAATTTTTGCACGAGGCCAGCTATTTCGGAGTAGGGGTAGGTCGACCACATTGACCCAGTTGTTCGACTGCTACTTATTTTATCGACCACAAAAGGATGAAAAGTAAAGTCGACCTCGGTGGAATTCTGAGTCGACCTCAGAACGTAAAGACGGACGAAGTGTTGCTAAGCACTTTGTAGGCGTGCTAACGTTTATACCAGCTTGCCACCTCATATACGCCCAAATATTGGAATTATAATTGTCATCATCGATATCATCATAACTATCGTTATCGTCATCGAAGAATGACAGAATGACTCTGAATGAATTTGCGATTGTTAATATAATTTAGTTTCGTTCCATCATACGTGATGCATTTTATCCTTACAAAGTCAATTTGTCTTTTCTCTCGCCGAGTCCAGCAAAGTCAATAGACCAGTTATAACATATAACACTGAACCGATTGAGTTTAAACAATGGTTCAGACCTGATACATTATGTTCTCTGTTCAAATTCAGCTAAGGTCCCTTTTGCCTTTCATCCTTCCAGAATAAAATAAAGTACCAGTCAAGTACTGTGGTCGATGTAATCAACTTGACCTCTCTCCTCAAAACAGCTGGTCATGTACTAAAATGAGAAGGAAATAATAATTCTTTCTTTCTGATATAGGCACGTGGCCTGGAATATTTTAGAAGGGTCTAGTCGATTACATCGACCCAGTGTTCGACTGGTACTTATTTTATGGACCTCGACAGGTTCAAAAGCAAAGTCGACCTCGGCAGAATTTCAACTCAGACCGTAAAGACGGTCGAAATGCCGTTAAGCAAACGATTCTGCCAGCTCACCGCCTCAAATAATAATTATTATTATAAGAAGAGTTTCAAATTTGGCCACAAGGGCAGCCATTTTGGAGGAGAGAGATGAGTCGATTACATCGACCCCAGTGTTTCACTAGTACTTAATTTATCGACCCCGAAAGGATGAAATGCAAAGTCGACCTCGGCGGAATTTGAACTCAGAGCACGAAGACGGGCGAAACCGCTAAGCATTTCTTCCGGCGTGCTAACGATTTTGCCAGCTCACCGCCTCAAATAATAATAATAATAATAATAATAATAATAATAATAATAATAATAATAATAATAATAATAATAATAATAATAATAATAATTTCAAATTCTGCCAGCTCACCATCCTTTCTACTAAAGGTAGACGACCTGAAATTTTAGGGGGGGGGGGGCTAGTTGATTACATCAACCCCAGTACTCAACTGGTACTTAATTTATCGACCCCTAAAGAATGAAAGGTAAAGTGGACCACGGTTAATTTGAACTTGGAACGTAAAGATGGACGAAATGCAGCTAAGCTTCTTGCCCGGCAATAATAATAATAATAATAATAATAATAATAATAATAATAATAATAATAATAATAATAATATCAATAAGTTAGGTGGGGAAGGAGAACAATCGCAGAAACGGTATGGCGACTATGTTCGATTACGTCCCTTTTCATTCTAAGTTCAAATCCCACTCAGGTGGATTTCACATCTAATCGTTCCGGGTCGATTCTATAAAGATCCAGTCAAGTAGTAGAAACTGATGTAATCCACTGCACCCACACCACAAATTTCATACGTTGTGTCTATATTAGAAGTTTGTAGTAGTAGTAGTAGTAGCAGTAGTAGTAGTAGTTGCAACGGTAGAATATTATAGAAATATTTTATGGGGATCCTATCAGAATATCCAATGGTGCCGTGCGATCGTAGATACTTTGCACGTCCGTGTGAGTGACATAGCCGTGCATATATAATACACACACACACAGATATACAGGGTGGGCCAATCTTCACGCTCCAAAATATTTGACATTTTATTTCTATTTCTTTTTTATGATTATCATTATCATTATTATTCATTTTGTTCACCATATACCAATACGTGTGTATCCATTATTATTTTATTTATTTCATCCAATTTTAGAAATATTGAAGCATGACTTTGACAAATTCCAGAGCACATTGAACTTAGGTTGTGCGTGAATTTTGGCTCACCTTGAATGTGTGTGTGTGCGCGCACGATATAGCGTGTTAAAATGCATGTAAATAATCTTATACATTTTCTGTGTCACAGTAAAGGTATGGACTATAAGAACGTATTTGAATTTATTTAAACATCACATATATTTTTAATCGTAGTTTCACGCCGAACTTCGGACGGAGTGGCTAGAAACAATTAATGCGCGTCACTTCTCCTATGAGTATACAAACACACGCTCGTATGCGTACGTGCGCTGGCTCACCTACATTCATACACTCATAACTGTGTGTGTATATATATATATATATATATATATGTGTGTGTGTGTGTGTGTGTGTGTGTGAGTGTGTGTGTGTGTATGTGTGTGTGTGTGTATGTGTGTGTGTGTGTATGTGTGTATATATATATATATATATATATATATATATATATGTATGTATGTATGTATATATATATATATATATATATATATATATGTATGTATATATATATATAAACACAATGTTATAGGAAATTTACAAAAGCAACTCTAGTCCCGAGACATATACATGTGACTTAACAAAGGTATATATATATATATATATATATATATATATATATATATATATATATATATATATATATATATATATATATATATATATATATATATATATATATTATATATATATATTTATATATATTATATATATATATAGTATATATGTATATATATATATATATATATATATATATATATATATATATATATATATATATATATATATATATATATATATATATTACAAATTAAAAGGATAAAGGATTATCAATTTATTAATTAATAAATCAATTAACAATTAATAATTTTTACCAAGCCCATCGGTATGAAAGCACCATTATTGGTGGAGAACTTATTTAAAAGCTCATATATATTTATAAACATAATTAATGGATCAGCAAATATTTGCTTCACCATATACCGAAGTTCAGAAATAGCAGCTAAAAAAGCTGAGAATCCCACAGATAGCATCACTTGTAACTCACAAAGGCAAAAACAAGAAGAAAAAACAATGAAAAACTAACCAATTCCGAAGGTTAACAGTATTTTTTTCTTCTTGTGTTTGCCTTTGTGAGTTACAAGTGATGCTATCTGTGGGATTCTCAGCTTTTTTAGCTGCTATTTCTGAACTTCGGTATATGGTGAAGCAAATATTTGCTGATCCCTTAATTATGTTTATATATATATATATATATATACACAATTTACATACCACGTATGCGGATGTATACATATGTGAGAGAAAGACTTACGTAGATCGATCGATCGATCGATAGATAGATAGATCGATAGATAGATAGATAGATAGATAGATATAGACAAATTTTTACAAAAGTGACTCAAAGGCCGATAGTTTTGTGTGATGTATGAAATCATATGTCTGTGTGCTTGCTTTGTGGTTTGACAATCATTAGTCGATGGAAACAAGGACCAGACTGGGAATGGATTGCAGACGGTATGATCAACTAACCTCTAGGAAATGGGACCCCAACAGACTTGCATTATAATGAGTGAAGCTAGTAAAGACTTAAAGAACGTGTAAATAGCGATATATATATACGCGTGTGTGTGTGTGTGTGTGTGTGTGTGTGTGTGTGTGTGTGTGTGTGTGTGTGTGTGTGTGCATGCACCCCACCCACACATTTACACATGCACGCGCACATACATACACACACGCATATATTATTCACATGCTTTCATATATACAGGCATACATATATATGTACAAGCATGTGTGTGTGTGTGTGTGTCTGTATGTATGTATACACCTTTACATTTATATATACACAGGCTTATACATGTGTATGTGTGTGTGCGTATGTGTGTGCGTGTGTGCGTGCGTGTGTGTGTGTGTGTGTGTGTGTAGTATTGGTGCGCGCGCGCGTACGCAATCACGCACACGCACACAAATGGGACAACAAATTGAGATAGAAAGACACAGAGCGAGAGAGAGAGAGAGGCGTGCGGGCTGTTCAATCGTACAATCTGTTTACACTTTTAGTTATGAACGTCTGCGTGTATGAGAGAGAGAGAGAGAGAGAGAGGGAGAGAGAGAGAGAGAGAGAGAGAGAGAGGCAGGGAGACAAGGGGACAGAATGAAAGAAAGAATGATAGGCAAAAGAGATGGGGACATAGAAACACGCATGTCTAAAAATGAATAAAACAAACGAACGTTGGTTCAAATATTGCTTTATGGTGAGGTATAGACGTGACACACACGCATATAACTTGTTTCATAACATGGGCTCATGTCTCTGATTGTGAGTGCCTTGGTGTATGTATGTTAGAACAGTTGTAAATATATATATATATATATATATATATATATATATATATATATATATATATATATATATATATAGTTAAAAGAAGAAAAGAAAATTAGGATAACGACGTTAGTAATTATTAAATATTAACAAATTGGTCATCTTCATTCCCTAATAATACTAGGTATGAACCAGTATTCCCTTAGATGCAACTATCCCTTCAGGTGTTTAATATATCCTCTAATTAAATTTGAATATACATAATGAACATATATATTAGATAGATTGATAGATAGATATTAACACACATACATACATACGTAAATACATACTTACGTACGCACGTATATTTATAGAGACAGACACACAGACACATACACACACACATATATATATATATAGACAAAAATATATTCATATTTTCCGATGCTCATACGTACATGTAGAATCTTAATTAATGCAAATAATTGTGAATGAATATATATATATATATATATATATATATATATATATATATATATATATATATATATATATATATATATATATTATATATATATATATATATATCTGTGAAATTTTTCCTACACACACATACACACACACATACACATACATACATACATACATATATATATATATATATATATATATATACTTAGTAACATTTCACATGCACTTACATAGTCATTCATGCACATACGTATATATATAAATATGTGTAAATATAATTATATATATAATTATGTGTGTGTGTGTGTGTGTGTGTGTGTGTGTGTGTGCGTGCGTGTGTGTGTATGTGTATGTATGTATGTGTGTATGTATACAAGGTTTCAAACATTAAACAAAAGCATGACAAACATACATACATACATATATACATACATACGTACAAATAAATAGATAGATAGATAGATAGATAGATAGATAGATAGATAGATAGATAGATAGATAGATAGATAGATAGACAGACAGACACACAGACAGACAGACACACAGACAGACAGACACACAGACAGACAGACACACAGACAGACAAACTGACAGACATATATGTACAAATATATATGTATGTGTGCGTACATATATATACATATGCATGTGTTTATACGGGGATGCTTACACAGAAACACACATATCCATATATACACAAACACACACTATCACAGACATTCGTATGATGTTTCTTTTAGCAAATATTAAAACTTTAAGCTCGAATTTTAAAACAGAAGGAGACACCCACAGCAGAGAATAAAAGCATATATAACAACAACATGAACAAGAACAATTTAAATATTTACATTAATAACAATAGCAATTTCTACAACCTTGACAATAGATCGAGTATTAGCACACACACACAAACACACACACACACACACACACACTCACACATTCACACATATCATGCGTATATACTTCAATAAATACATACACACACACACAAACACACACACACAAACACACACACGCGCATAGTCACATACGTACACACAGACAAACACACAGAAACGCACGCAGAGTCACACAGGCGAATGAAGGGTACTGACCGAGTCTGCGAGTGAGTTTTTGTCCGTAGACTATCCAGTAAGCACAGAGCAGCGATGCCAGTAGAAGGCTGCGACACAGACTTAGAGAAAAGGGAATCATTGAGGAATGCGATGTCGGGCCCGATGCTTTTTCTTCTTCTTCTTCTTCGTCTTCTTCCAGTGTCTTGATATCCAACACAGCATCAGGAAATCCAACTAATGGTCAGAAAAGCACGTAAACACAACCGCATGTTTTTTTGCCCTCCCAACAGACGCAATTTTTTTATTCCCCCTTAGCAGCAGTGATAGTTCGCTCTCCAGCACTCTTCTCCTCATCTGCTTTCCTTCTCTTGTTTGTGATGCTGTCCCTGCTGGTGGTGCTGCTGTGGTGTGGCGCCGATGTTTATATCAGTTGTGTATGTATGTGTGTGAGTCAGTGTGCATCTTGTGTGTCAGTAATATAAGAGGGTGTGTGAGATTATGTAGCCTTGTTTGTGTGTTTGTTTTCTCCGAGTGTAT
Organism: Octopus bimaculoides; assembly: GCF_046866305.1. Taxonomy (NCBI): domain Eukaryota; kingdom Metazoa; phylum Mollusca; class Cephalopoda; order Octopoda; family Octopodidae; genus Octopus; species Octopus bimaculoides. The sequence goes on from NC_142940.1 coordinate 25,050,575, forward strand.
TATGTGTTTGGATGTTTGCTTATAGTCTCTATGTGTGTCTGTATGTGTGTGTGAACGTGTGGTTATTTTTATCTAACTTTATGCATTCCAGCATCGCCATTGAACGTATCTTTCTCTTTCCTTTTTCTCTTCTCTGTCTCTCTCTCTCTCTCTCTCTCTCTCTCTCTCTTTCTCTCCCTCTCTCTTTCTCTCCCTCATGCACACACAAACACACACACACACACATACACATATACTTTCTCCCTCCTTCCCTCTGTGCGTTTATAGATAGATAGATAGATAGATAGATTTATCCATCTACCTCACACGCACACACACACTCTCTTTTTCAACTTCGCTCTTTCACTTCATAAATATTTACCTATATCTCTACGAATCTTCGTGCATGTATTTATTTATTTATTTATTCATTTATATAACCATGTATCGATAGGACTCTATATCAATATCTCCTTTAACCAACCTTCTCTCTGTCTATCTACCCATTTATCCAACTACTACCTCTCGACTTATCGACCGAACTGTCAGCCCGAACATCTGCTTCTAAAATTCTCTCTCTGTATATCTCTCTCTCTATCCTTCTCTCTATTTCTCTATATGATTTGTTTATCAGTTGCACGCATACACACACATACACACACATACCCCCGTACGCGCAGGCGCGTTCTCATACACACACACACACACACACACACACACACACACATACATGATGACAAAGAGAGTTGTAGAGAAACAGACAAAATTACATATATATACATTTGTAAGTGCGTGTGTGAAGTACACATATATATATATATATACACACATTCTTTTATTCTTTTACTTGTTTCAGTCATTTGACTGCAGCCATGCTGGAGCACCACCTTTTGTCGAGCAAATCGACCCCAGGACTTATTCTTTGTAAGCCTGGTACTTATTCTATCAGTCTTTTGGCCGAACCGCTATGTTACGAGCACGTAAGCACATCAACATCGGTTGTCAAGCGATGGTGGGGGGACAAACACAGACACAAACATATCCATATATATATATACGACGGGCTTCTTTCAGTTTCCGTCTACCAAATCTACTCTCAAGGTTTTGATCGGCCCTAGGCTATAGTATAAGACACTTGCCCAAGGTGGGACTGAACCCAGAATCATGTGGTTGGTAAGGAAGCTTCTTACCACACAGCTGCTCCTATATACATGTGTGTGTGTTATTTTGGATAGATGATAGATAGTGACAGGAGTGACTCAATGTCAGAGTTTCGTGTATGCCACATTTCAAACTTCTGCATGTGGGATACATGAAACTGTCGGCACATGGATCACTTTTGTAACTTTTTACTGGTTAAAAATAAAGCAGATGTAAACTCAGGAATTCAGTTTTAATTTCTCTCGCTTGATCTAAAGGATTCTAAACGCGTGGGTGGGTGTGTATGTGGTTGTTTGTGTGTGTGTGTGTGTGTGTGTGTGTGTGTGCGTGTTTGTGTGCATGCGTGCATGCATGTGTGCGTGCATGTGTGTGTGTGCGTGAGTGTGTGTGTGCATGAGTGTGTGTATCTTTGTCTTCCTGTTCATTCCTCTGGTGCTGGACAAAAGCTGTTGCTTTGTTTACGTCTCCTTAATGGAGTGGCTTGGCAAAGAGAATTTAAAACTGAGACTTCCAAGATGGTGTCACAGTATAAGCGCAGCCCACAAGCATACATGCACCCATACTCAGCGATATACATTTACATAAATGTATGTGTGTAATAGATAGACAGGTACAGATAAAAATTTACACACACACACACACACACACACACACACACACACGCACATAAATGTATATATATATATATATATATATATATATATATATTTACTCTTTAACTTGTTTCAGTCATTTGACTGCGGCCATGCTGGAGCACCGCCTTTAGTCGCACAAATCGACCCCATGACTTATTCTTTGTAAGCCTATCGGA
>NC_142940.1:25070025-25090025 GCF_046866305.1 Octopus bimaculoides
GATATTTATCAACAACAGCAATAAAAGCAAAATAAGCGACAACAGTATTGAAAATAACAACAATAACACAAAATCAATAACCGTAACCTTTAGAATTAGTTCACCACTTGAGATAAACAGTCTAATCAGGTGAATACAAGTAAGGAATTCTCACGAGATATCGCCAGATTCTATTGCTACTCTCTGGTACAGACCAGAGAGTAGCAATAGAATCTTTCAACTTTTCTTTCTGCGAAACGAACATAAGGTTAAAAAATTAGATTGAAAGGATGTGTGTGTGTGCGTGTGTGTGTGTTTAAGAAGTAAAACGGGTTAATAAATCCAAGCAGATATCTATAAACGAGTTTCGTTAACTATATCAAACAATCAGGTACCAATAAATGCAAGTAGAATAAACATACCAGGTAATTCTCCATGTGTGACAAGTAAATCCATACATTCTATATGCATGTTTATTTACGTATGTTAGTTAATCAAAATGTGTTCATGTCACTGGAGATGCTTGATTAGGTTTTAATTTGAAGTAGATTTGTGTATTTGCACGTACAACGGCATCCAATCATCTGCTTTTCACTTTTTAAAGCAAAAGTTTGTGAAACCTCATTAATTGAATAATATCACTAAGTTGTCGTAAAACAACCTGACTCAAATTTATTTTCTTCGGCAATTGACACCCATTGTAAATATAAAACTTGATAACAATTTAATTTGATTTTTCTGTGTTTAAAGTTATTTCAGTAGGGATTTTCTTGCTTCTTTATTTAAGAGCTTTGTTTATTTGATTTTTAGAAAAGTATTTCTCTTTAGTGTTAATGATGTTGGTTCTTTCGCATTTATGCTTTTGTTAACCATTTCGTCTAGATGATAAAAATCATTACGGTGTGTATATATAAATGTAGGGTCCTCTGCTCTAATTCTCTTTACCAATGCAACATTTATGAAAAACTAAATATTGATTTCAAATTTTGGCACAAGGCAAACAATTTCGGAGGGAGGGGGTAAGTTGACTATATCGACCCCATTGCTCAACTGGTACTTATTTTTTTTGAACCTGAATGAAAAGCAAAGTCGACCTCGGCGAAATTTGAACTCGGAACGTAAGGACGGACGAAGAATTTGCAGGTCAAGCTAAAAATATTATAGAACATATTATCTTATCATGAGTTATATACTGCAAGAGTTTTCGATGTTAGATACTTAAAAAGAATTAAACTTCGACAGTGTTAGTAAAATATATGGTTCTCAGTTTTGATGGTGTGTATTCAGTTGTTCAATCTACTGAAGTGTTCTTTGAAATAGTGCATAGTGTTAAAAAGTTCTCCACGTGACTGTGTCTCCTCATAGTAAAACTTTAGTATGTGATCTAGGAAAAAACTTGCCATTTCGATTTACTTTCGTTGTCTTTTGTTTTGTATATGTCTCTTATTCTCAAAGAGGTGACAAATGCATTTTCCAAAATATTGAAATGTAAAATTAAAATTAAGTATCGTAGTTGATTATTGAATAATGCTTAATTTTATAAATTTACTTCCAGCTAAAGTAAACTGTAACGCCTCTATATTAGTAGTTGCAATTCGCAACACTAACCTAAACCTGTTTTTAACACACAAGGTAACAAGAATGGAGTAACACTATGTATGACACAATGTACGTTAAATATTAGAAACAAGGTTAAAAATCAGGAATAAGTGTCACAATTGACTGAGTGAATAATTACGTAGCGAGTCTGCAACAAATATAGGCTTGTGCTACAAATTGTTACTTCTGGTCAATGCATTTGATTGCTGACAGCCAGCAATTATCGTTTGAAATTAAGTTTTATTGATCATCAGTCAAAACACTTAATTTTAATTTAAGTTTAAAATGTCATTATGTTTATGTATTTATTTTGCAAGATTCCTGGTGTGAAATCATGTGCTGAAACAGATATTGTTATATTTCAGATGGTAATTTTTTATTGCCAAATAAATACACGCATTGTATATTCGTTCTTCAGTTCAGAGCAGAAGGAGGCATGTGGGATCGAGAGTTCTGAAAAGGTCACAGGATGTGTGACGAAAGATTTCCAGATACCAACTCTATCATGTCTTGATTTATACTCTACTGGTTCTAAGACATTACATCCAGAGATTAAGTGTCTACTGTTTCAATCTAATCATTACGGAATCAGCACTTTGCATCAACTCCATTTTTCATCACATTGCCTTTGTTTTTCCATGTCAATAAGCTTTGGTTTTGAACAGCTAATATAAAGCCTTAGCTCTCTGATAGGTGTGCTTCTAGTCAACATCAACTCGTTTGCTATGTGCCACATATTTGCCATGCAGAGGTTTCTGCTCTCACCAACCAACCAATTGTTGCTACACTTTTTCTCTTTGCCATTAATTTTACTTTGTTTACAACAGTTGTCATACTTTCTTCAGGCTTTTCAGTTTGGGTACCAATCCTGAAATCAATAGCAAATTTCTTTCCCTCTTCCATGATAGAAAGAAGTTTCTTACGCCTCTCATGGTTTTCAACGAGTTTTAGCATCTAGTTGTTAGTTGTTTCAAGATATTTGGCCAGTCCAGTTGTGGTGGTTTTGTAAATAAGTTCGAACTGAATCAAGCCTCGACCTCTTTGAGCTCTAGGAAGGTAAAGACGATCCACGTCTGCCTGTGAATAGAGCATCTTACTACAAGTCAGCAGCTTAAAAATTTTTCAACTGATTTTTGTTTTTATTTCACTGATACTCCAGTCCAGCACATTGAATTTATGATTAACTAGAACCGCTAAGGAATTTATGGTTAACATAACATTCAAGAGAGCCAAGTTATTTATTTTTACATACTTCGTTACTATTAGTTACATTTTTAACAATTATGATTAACACATAATTTATGTTATGTGCATCTAGCTCAGATTTCAGAACTGCTTGGACTCTCCTATAACATTCCTTCCTGATCTCTTTTACGCTTGCATGCTGAATACCAGAGCTTTCATTTATACCTAGGTATTTATAGATTTATTCCTGTGTCAACATCTATCTCGATTGAATTAGAGGTTATCAATGTCTCTTTCTTGAAAGTGGCCTTGGCACACTTATCGAGACCCAACTCCATCCCGCTGTCGTCGCTGAATGCTTTACGTAATAGGCGTTCAGTACATAACAGCCTTTCAAGCACATCGTTGTCTTTGCCACAGAGTAAAAATCATCCATATTGAATAAATGGCTTATTCTCTTGCTTTCACTTTTATAATCATATCCTTTTCTGCTAAGTTCGCTTATAAGGGATATTAGGGCTATGCGACAAAATCAGAGGTGAAATTGAGTTACCTTGGAAAATACAACAGCTAATGCTAATATTGTTTGAAATGTTCACCCGTCGCTACGTTCTGAGTTCAAATTCCGCCGAGATCTACTTTGCCTTTAATCCTTTCGAGGGGTCGATAAATTAAAGCCTTGTACTTATAATAGAAAGGATCATTATTATTATTATTATTATTATTATTATTATTATTATTATTATTATTATTTGTCATTGTTGTTTTTGTTGTTATATTATATATACAAGCACATGCATATATATAAATACACGCGCACGCGCATACACACACACCCATATACATACATACATGCATATATATATATATATATATATATATAACTTAGATACCTTAGGTTTCGGCCGGTATAGGCCCAGTCCATGTCTAATTTAATAGCACCACTTGGTGAAGTCTTTTAGATCGTGATGCACACCTCAGTCATATATGGGAGACCATGGCCCACTCTAGCAAAAAGTTATTGTTAGAGACATATCCGGAGGTAGGAGATTGGTCCGGGATTTGCGAAACAAATTTGTCCAGAGAACTTCTCAATTTTATGGGATCTGTTTCCCAGGAGGAGGAGGAGATAAATGAGGACAGTGATGAGCGCGGCAGCTTTACTGTAGTAATTTTTACTTCAGCTGTTAAATCTGTTCCCATTAACAACGTCTTGTTTTCTTTCCTGTTGCTATTTTAGTTGTTGTTGTTGTTGTTGTTGTCTTATCGCTTATTGTTTCTTTTCGTGATGAAAATATTTCTAATTGATATGCGATCCATTGACATCAGAGACATGAAAAAATGAACTTGAATGGATCACATATATGAGTCAAAGGTTGCCTGATAAAAGTGAAAAATTTTAAATTATGTATATTTGAGATGAAGTGAATTCTTATTTCACAATATGTCTTCACCATACAAATTTCAAATTCTATCTTTCTCCATAATTACCTGAACATTGTTTAGGTTTCCTTGTTAGAACATTATTAAAATTCCACTTGCTTAGTAATTCATTATTTATTTTTAATTATTAGTTATATATCTTTCATTAAATAATTGTTTAATTAATTCTTTGTATATTTTCAGTCAATTTAGTTTTTTTTCTTTTTTTCCAATACTTTCATATATTTTCCATTTTATTTTGTATTTCAAGCTTTATGTGAGATCATTTACATATCTAACCATTAATTTATGGTATCTCACATTATGGTGAATCCATCTAAATTTACAGGATATTGCTATGCATGTTGTTCTCATCTTTTATTTTTTCTTGTTTTTGTTCTTCGTCTTCTTCATCTTCTTATTCAACTTCTGCTTCGTCTCCTTTGTCAAGTTGTTTTATTTTTCTCATCTCTTCTCTATTATTCTTATTCTTACGTTCGTTCCATCGCCCCTGCTTTTGCTGTAAGCTATTATTTACAGTATTGATGATGTCATTTTATACTTGTATTCAGCTTTATGCCTGGCCTTGCTGAATCGTGATGCTCAAGCTGATCTCATCTAATCTAGATGACTGAAACGTAACACTGAATAACATGTGAACAGCTTGGAGCGATGTTATTTCTCGTATTCCTGTTGACTTGATCTGGTCATGAATATCAGTTATTTGCAAATCATTTTCTGTGTTGCTTCAGAGTTACTGATTATTAGAAATTCTCTTGTGATGTTGATGCATCACAAGTTTGTATTTTGACAGGTGTTTCTCAGTCTTTTCGGCCACACCTAATGTCATTAACATTTCAATTAGCTGACAGAACTTTAAGGATTATTCTGCAATACTCAGGTCGACGAGTTCATTTCATATAAGCGGATTCTAAACTTTTGTAACATATCCTTGATACGGTCTAACGCAGTCTCAAATACATAATCAAGCCAATTAAACACCTTCGAATAGTTAGTCTGCCCTTCTGAGTTCTGAATTGACTTTACGTTTCCTCACTCTCTCACTCTCTCTCTCTCTCTCTCTCTCTCTCTCTCTCTCTCTCTCTCTCTCTCTCTCTCTCTCTCTCTCTCTCTCTCTCTCTTCTCTCTCTCTCTCTCTCTCTAATAATACATGAGCCAGTTTAATTGTTTATATCACTGTACAACAAATGTTAACAGAAATAACATACATGTTACTAGTTCAAATATGTTTGAGGTATATTCAAACTGGTAAGTCAATCACTGTATTTTGTCATGGAGAAAATGTCTCGCTCTGGACACACCAATTCAGTTCGCAGCTTTCCTCAGCTAAACTGGTGGATGCATACATTTCAAAGTAGTTACCTTCTCTTCAGCACCAGAGACTGGGAAGTCAGGGGTTGTGAACTTACAAGAGATACAGATCTCTCTCATTAAATAATCGTCATCGTACTAAGGCTGACTGTGCTAGTCGGCTGACTGTGCTAGACAGATCTCTAATTATAAGTAACATAATATTACAAGAACTGCATAAAAAAGGTAGGATTTTTCTTTATCCTCAACCATAATCCGTTGTTAACCCTCTATAATGCTAAAGTAAGACTAACAACAGATTACTGTATACACCCTATGCTATACGCACGAGCTTTCTTGACTGCATCTATGTACTATTCTATGGCTACATCAGTGGAGTCTGCTCATTTAACTAGTTATCCGTACACCCTCCTCATTCAGTCTAATTCGTGCCATCCACTATTCTTTCTTCTGTCACCATTACTATGTCTCATCTTCAAGATGCTGTTGTAAAAATTTTATCCAATTTTTTCTTCTCAAGGCAGACATTGCACACTCATACATAGATACTTCTCATTTTTTTATGTACTGAATATATCATTCTATATTTCTTCTGTGTATTTTGAAAAAGTAGTTTTCTTATTCTTATTCTTATTATTATTATTATTTTTGCAGCAAGCGGGTAAAATTGTTAGCCCTTTGTACAAAATACTTAGTGGTATTTCTTCCAGCTCTTTACATTCTGAGTTAAAACTTCACCGAGGTCGACTTTCTGTGAGATTTTACTACCGGCCAATGTTTCTTTACAGGCATTGACCTGCAGTTAGACACCAACTGCATCAATTCTCATCAAACCAAACAAGTAGGTCATGACCAGTGTCCCTACACATACACACATACACACACACACATACACACACGCACACACAAACACACACTCCACATCTACTACTTTTTATATATACTACGAATTTAGAGATACAAATTTGCACTCATTTCTACGTACTAATTTATATAAATTTTAGACCAATTGATTTATATATTGGCGAAAAAATAATTGAGGTGTAGTTATTTCAAACTTTGATGTTTATTTTGGATTAAAATTTTATATAACTTTGCTCATATGGTGTACCATTTTTTTAAAATGCAGATATTGATCTATTGATTTATGGTAATGGTTTTGCTTTTACTGTTTATTCTTGTATATTTAGACTGCCAACGAAAAAAGCAAATTCTAGAAGTTTTATTGTAAGTTCAAAATGGAACGTCGATCAAAGGAAAATAAACGCAGTATAAATCAAATATTTTAGAAGAAACCGTAAACAAACATACAGCTGACATTGGTGCCAAATATTTCGTGAAGGCCATTACTGAAGTCGATCCACGCAAAACAACTCGAAAATATGCGAAATACCTATATGTTGATCATTCAACAGTTGTTTGACATTTGCATTATATTAGAAAGTGGGGGAAAAGGTCGACAAATGGGTGCTATGTGAACTTAACTTGAAAAAAACTCATCGTCACGAAATCTTCTCTGTCTTGTTTTGCACAACAAAAGTGATTCATTTCTTGATTGCATTATGGCATTTAAGGACAAACTGAATTATATAGGAAAATCAATGTCGTTCCATGCAGTGTATGGAACGAAGTGAATCACATAAGCACTTTACCAAATCAAATCTGCATCGAAAGAAAGTTATGGTCACTTTTTGGTGGTTAACGAATCGAATTATCCACTAGTATTTACATGAAACCATTACTGCAGAGACTTTTGAGAGTTGAGAGGGAGGACTTGGAAGTCAACAAAGTGCAACAAGAATTGCAACTCTTAAGCTGAAGAAAAAAACGATTCTTTTTCAGTACAAAGCCAAGCGACGTCTCTCACAAACAACTCAGGAGAAATTAGACTGAGTTATGGAACTCTGTCTCACCCACCAAGGTCACTCACCAGAACCCTCTCAAACATTTCACTAAGTTCTAATAACTCAAAGAAGTTCAGGCCACCGCCATCACAATTCAGAACCCATACATTAGGACTTTTGCACTTATTAAATGAATTTAAGTGGTGTTGAGCCTGTGATATTGAAAGACACGTGGATCGTACAACGTATACAGATATCCTTTATGTTTTTTTTATGGTAATGTTGCATGAGTTGCGCTGCCATGCAAAAAGATTCCCATTTGGTTACTGTGCAATGGAGGTCTGTTATATATGGAATATGAAGAGACACGTCTACATGGATAATTTTAGTCATTCACTTAACTGTAAAAGATGGTCTTAGGCTGAAACATTCAATTCCAGAAGTTAGAGGTCTTAAAGTACCAGAAGTTTCAAGAGATGAAGGTTTTGTACACTGGAAGATTGTGCAGTAAGTTACTGCTGGTAAGCATAGATCTGATATTTGAAGGTACTGAGATAGTAATGGCTAGTGAAGGTTTAGTTCAGAGGTGAAAAGGGAATCAAGATTATTTGGTGAGCAGATGTGTCTGAAAGGGATACATGTAGGAATGGAAAGTAACTGAAGCAAGGGTGATAGATGACTCATATTCCACATTGGCAACATCGGAGGAATTGTACACTAAAAAGCTTTGCTTTGTTTTCAATGAGAAGTTATTTCTGATTCACTATAAATCTATACCTTACATTTACATCAATATCTGCTTCATGTCATCCTTTTGCCAAGAAACTAACACTTTCATCGCTGCACGTTCTCATTATAGAGATAAACATGATGACTATTATGGCAGGGATGACGACGATTAGTATGGTGCTAATCAAGACGTTGTGATAATACTGATGATGATCCTCATTAACAACGTGATGCTTCTTTCTTTTACTTGCTTTATGAGTTTAAGCATTAATTATCTAAGAATTGCTTCGGGTTTTGTGGCACGGTTAGCAAATTTTCATCTTCAAAGTATCTGGAAAAGCTATGTCAAGAATTATAGAATATTTCTTCAGGGGAAATGTCAAGTAATATCTTCAAAGTGTTATTCTAAATTGATTTAAACAATAAGTCATAAAGCATCAGGCTCAACAACAACAACAATAATAATGACAGCAGCATTAACAGCAACAACAGCAGCAACAGGAGCAGCAGCAACAGTAGTAGTAGTAGTAGTAGTAGTAGTAGTAGTAGTAGTAGTAGTAGTAGTAGTAGTAGTAGCATCAACAGCAGCAACAATTACAGTAACCAAAGCTAAAAGGGAGTTTCTATATGAACATTCGAGTTACTAGAAATAGTTACCAAATCTCTCTTACATTACAACCTAAGTCCTGGAAAAGGGAAGGTCAAATTGAATAAGTTAGTTCTACATACAAAATGTCTAATAAAATGACGGAATAGTCATAGGTTTTACTCATTCTCTGAATGACCTGGGATAAGCAATAATTTTGCAGCAACAATGATAGGTAACAGCCGACATAAACCTAGTTACCAACAGCAGATATATTCTATGCTGCAGTAAATCCTGCATCAGTCAACAACACAAATGTCCACTTCACTTCTCAGAAAATATATTTACTTCATCCCTCCACACAAACGTCGTCATCTGTCCAAAACAGAAATGTCTTCTTGAGACGTCTACGTCAGTGTACAGTTCTTGAGTAGGCGTTGAGGTGTGGTAGGATGGTAAAGTTAGAGAACGAAATCAGAATTAAGTAATTGTTCAACAACAGTAAAAAAAAATTCATGTCGAGAATTTCTTAAGTTGTTCGTCTATCAGTTGGATTCCATTGATTTTCTCTCAGATCGGACCTATTTTTCACTCCAACAATGTTGCAAGGAGACCACACTAGATTAGAGAAAAGGAAATGAAACAAAATAAAACAAGAAATATAACAAATGAAAGCCATTTAATTGAAATAAGAAAAACCTCTTCCAATCATTTTATTTTTTCGCTCGCTTCTGTTCTTTGTTTTCTTTTTCATCTTCATTCTATTGCCTTTCTTCTGCTACTAGTAGTACTGCTGCTGCTACTGCAATCAACACTAATTCTTCTAATGCTTCAAATACCGACAACACTTACACTATCACCACGACAATAACTACTACTAGTTTTAATGTTACTAATACTACTAGTAAGGCTACTATTATCATCCAGATTGCCAAATCATCCCAACCAGCCCGAAAAGAAACTAGCACTACCATCACCTGCCACAACTGCTTTTATTAGTATTCCTAATGAGGAAATTAACAACTGGACAAACACAATTTCAAACTCTCTATAGAATCTCGTAGAATTATTATTAGTATCACAGTTATCTTTATTGCTACTGCTGCTGCGACTGCTACTGCTACTGACACGGAATAGCTGTTGTTATTTCTGGATAGCTAAGGAAGTTGTTTGTACTTTATCTTCTATCATAAATAGAATATTTTAGAAACTTAATTTCGTTTTCCCGGTATTTAAACACAGTATTTTTCTTTTACTAATTCACACACAGATGGTGCCGATGAGAATCTCAGGCTTCATTGTTTCTTCTTTCTTTTTTTCAGATAAGATGGAATTCAAACAATTACTTCCTTCTGTAAAGCAAACTTTCTCTGAGGTAAGTTATCAATTGAAGAAACATGATTTCGAATTCTCTTAGAAATATCTTAGAATTCTCGTTTGCATTCTATTTAGAATCGCGATCTTTCATGTTTTATTCTCATCAGCTTAAGCTTTAAGATAGCATTTACCATCCTCGAGAAAATATTTTCATGGCAGCGCTTAATATGTTTACATAATCAAAATACTGAAGTGTGCATTCTATTATTTTCACTCTACCTGTATTGGCAACCCAATGACATAAACTGTAGTGATACAGATTTCTATAAACTGTTTGCATCTAAGTTACAAAACACAATATGAAACATGATGTATTCTAAGAATGAAAATTGAAAACCTTTTATTGCTGAAGTTCCTCTTTTTTCTAACATCATCAGAGTTATTCCCATAGCTTTCTTTACAATGAAATATGTTTTATATACGCCTGGTTTACTGAATTACTCTCAACAACAACAGTAAGTAGCATCGGTACGACCAAGAAATTCTCATCTACTTAATCCGTAGCACATGCTACTTTCTGTGCGTTACTACCATTTCCACAATTCTATGCTATCAATCAAATACCTTGCCAAACCAGCATTAAAATTGTTTCTTATAAAGACGTGTTGAAAGTGGGGATAGCTAACAAATTTTTCAGTCAGCTAAAGCATTTAAAGGTCTCTCAAGAAATAAATGACAACTTCAACACATGACATATTCAACCTCCTGCCTTATCGTGAATCTTAAGGCTTCCCTTCATCTAGCGAAAGTACAATCCTACCCTGACACTCCATATCTCATATATATATATATATATATATATATATATATATATATATATATATATATATATATATATATATATATATGTATGTATTATGTATGTATGTATGTATGTATGTATGTATGTATGTACAGGGTGCGTAAGATATTTGAGGCCAGATTTATACTTATAAAAAAACATATATAATAACAGATAATAACTTTATTTATTTATCAAAAGATGCTATGAAGATAAAACAAAAACCTTTTCTATGATGTTATTCAATAAAGCCACCTTCAGTTTCAACAACTGCTTCTATGTGAGATCTAAATCATCTACATACACGAATCAAGTGGTCCTTGTTCATTTTGGACATTACCCTAACTATGGCAGTAATGATGTTATGGGCTTGTTCATTGACCTCACTCTCAACAACGCTCCCCATGTAATAGTCCAATGGATTGACATCTGGGGAATTAGGAGACATAATGTTAGGGGTTATGTGACCATGAAAATTTTCAGCCGTGTGTGGTAGTGCAGAGTCTTAATGAAACACATATAGTTTTTCACTGCATACACTGTCTATCCAGGGCTTAACAATTATTTCCAGGACCTTAATGTAAGCGGTAGAGTTAACTTTAAGGCTTTGTGGAAAGAGGTAAGGAGGCATCACATGTCCTTCATTGCTGACAACCCCTAAAACCATGACAGCTGCAGGAAATTTTGCATGCATAACACTTGGAACTTCAGAAGGGTCTGCATATAACCATCTCTCATTTCTTCTGTTAACTTTTTGATCTTAGTCGAAGTTTTTCTCCTATAAGAAAAGCCAAATCAAATCTTCTGCTACATTTTTCAGTTTTTTAAGAGATTTTTAGATTTGATGTAGTGATTTTCTTCTGTTCTTTTTTATTCAGACAAATTGACCTTTCCTCATCATATAAGACATATCTGATGTCTTCGTGGACAACATTTCTGATTGTTCCTTCTGAGATATGGGGATCTTTTGCAATTGACCACATAGACTTTCTGGGATTGCAATCAATGGTCTGTTGAACTTGCTGGATAAATTCAGGTGTTCTGATGATTTCAGAGTGTTTAGAATGCTTTCTATGCTTTGATACTGGTGATACGTTTCCATCTTCAGTTTTTCGCTCCTTACAAACTTTGTAGACGAAAGATCTGGAAACTTTTAAAAATTGAAATCGCTATGCTCAGCCTTTAATAACCACAATTACAGCATGCCTCTTCATTTCTTGAGTAAGCTGAGGGTCTGCCATTGTTATTTTCTGAAAAATGTATGTCCTCAAATACCTTATGCACCCTGTATATAGAGAGGGAGGGAGAGAAAAATATACATACATACATATATATATACATATGCAGACATACATTCACAGACACTATACACACACACGTGTGTGTGTGTGTGTGTGTGTGTGTGTGTGTGTGTGTGTGTGTGTGTGTGTGTGTGTGTAACACAGAAGAATGGAGATTTATACATTCTTTTATCAGTTACATATGTTTCGGATAGATTGATAAATTCCAAAATTCTGAAATGGAATAATCATTCATATTAAAACGATTATAAATTTGATCGACTAATATAGATATAGAGAAATTAAAGATCGTTCTATCCTTACCATCCTATCCTTATCCTTCCAGTCGAAACGTGTGTAAGCTTATTAAAGAATGTATAATTCTTCATTCTTTTGTGTTTCCTATATTCTGTGACTTTACACCAAATTTATTCGGTGTTTGAACCTAAGATTTACAAACTGGATAGGCAGTAGAAAGAAATTTTACAGCCTACGTGGATTACAATGGCTTTCACTGGACAATTTGGTTAGCCAAGTTTGATCCAACAGAATGCTTATAAACTATTCGGCGGAGATTTTAATCCCTTAATCCTTTTCCCCTTGTTATATATATATATATATATATATATATATATATATATATACATCATGATACCGATACATGTATGTGTGTGCGTGTATGTGTGTGTCAACAATTATAGTTCCGATAGGATCAGTGGATAGATAACTAAGGTCGGTAAGCGGGGAGTAATAAAACGTTTGTATGAAGACAGGATAAATAGACCGACCATTGTTCATTTGGCAGCCCCTTAAAAGAAAATTCTGACATTTGCAAAGTTATCAAACAAGCTTCAGATAATAATCTAACTCAAAGTTAATATGTTCATTCATTTCTTCACATCGGTTTAAACATTGTAAGATAAGATGAGAGAAGTAATTAATTATTCAACACCAGATAATATATTGACACTAACGAAACGACTTTACATTCGTTAGAATCAAATTTCGTCCCTTCACCGATTCGCTTATCTATGGTGTTTCACTAGTTTTGTAAAACGTCAAACTGTATTGCTTTTCTTCTACCCCCGTTACTTCGCAGATTACATTTCCCTAACAACACCGGTAACATAGGTCTTGTATATGATGCCTGATTACAGACAGTAGCAACCAATCAGCTAGCGTTGTTTCAATAGCATAATGATCAACCTTTATTAAGTATTACAATCGAAATATTATGTGTGTGTGTTTGTGTGGATGGATGGATGGATGGATGGATGGATGGATGGATGTCTATATATATAAATGTATAAATGTACACATGTATTCATATTTACATACATACAAACATACAGATAGATAGACAGACAGATAGACAGACAGGTAGATAGATAGATAGATAGATAGATAGATAGATAGATAGATAGATAGATAGATAGATAGATAGGTTTCTTTATTAGCCACACAGGGCTCAACACACAGGGGACAAAATACAAATGTAGAGTTTTTTTCTTTTCGAGGGGGGCGAAAACAAAGCAGAAAAAAAAACAAAAGTGGGGACAACGATGAAAAAAAAACATCGCAAAACGTTTGGAGTATTTACAAAAAATACGAAATAATACAGAAAATTCCCAATAAATGGGGAGGTTATCCGTGGAAAGAAAAACCTACGAAAAGACCACGGTAACCTCGGTCCTTAGTGTCACAGTTTGTTAAATAAAATTTCTTTTATTTATGCAAGAAACGAAAGTAACTCTCTGTTTACAAAATTTTAAAACGTTTTATAGAATCATGGTCAAGGTGGCTTCGTCATTTATACGTGCCATTCTTGCTACATGTATCCATCTTTTTTCGAAACATTTGCTAGACAACACTTGCCTCTCTACTCTCACCTTCCTTTTCAAGTGATACTTGAAAAAGTTGATGAGAGATTGACCAGAGAGGAAAGTATTTGTCTCTAATCCTTTCAGACGCGTCCACCAGATGCATTCTTTCGCCATAGCCACAAGTACGATAAATACAGCTCTTCCTTCCCGTTTAAAGGAAGGAGGCGTGACGATATTGACGATAGACTCGGTTGATAAACCGACTCGTCCCACACGCGACAGCAGTCGTTCGACATAAGCCCACAGCTCCGAAATGGTTGGACACTGCACGAGTGCGTGCAGAACGGTTTCATCGCTCTGACCGCATCTCGGGCAAGTCGGCCCCGCATTTCGCGAGCCGTGTCTATAGAGCTTATCCCGAACGGGTAGCGCCTCTCGGTAACACTGCCAGGCCAGGGATCTCTGGAAGTTGTCCATAGGTCCCGGCCCGAAAGTCGTCCTGAACAGGCGGGTGAGGTATTCCTCGTCGACGCCCAGGTTCGCCCCGAGATCGTCGTCGTACCTGCCCTCCACTAATCCCCTATAGAATGACTTCGTTGTGATGCAGCCGCTCAAGGTCGACCCGGGACGGCAAAGTTGTTGCAGAGCAACGCGACACTCACGGTGCCATTCGCCATTCCTCGGCCTCTTTTTGATCCATGACTGCAGCTCGGTCATGGAGACGAGCTGCGGGAAAGCGCGTCGCACAAACGGCGACCACACCTGCTCACCGTCGTCTACGTAGAGCCGGAGATGTCGCAGTCTCAGTGCATGTCTGCGCATCATCAACCACGGCATGCCCAGCCCTCCTTTCAGCTGGTGTTGGCAACAAACGGATCGCCTCACCATCGGAACGCTTCCTTTCCACAAAAAGCGGAAGAGGATGCGCTCCATTTCGGTGATGGCGCGATCGGGACAAGGCACGACGGTCAAGCGGTATTCGATGACGGACGCGATGTACGCGTTCGCCACCTCCGCCCGACCTTTTAGGGACAGCTTCCTCTCGGACCATTGCCGGCAGAGAGTGGCCACCCTACTCGTTATCTCGTCCCAGTTCTTCTCCGTTTGCAAGTCCGGACCGAACCAGACTCCGAGCAACTTGACCGGACCGTCCGTCCAGCGTCCCACTACTGAGGCGCTGCCGGACTGTATGGGCTTGCTTCTCCAGGTGCCGAGCAGCAAACCCACCGACTTATCCCGGTTGATTTTCGCTCCCGTTACCGCTTCGTAGTCTTTCAGCGTCTCGCCGACAAGCTCGATGTGCTCGTGGCTAGACGCTATGACGGTGACGTCGTCCGCGTATGCCGACACGCTCGTCCCACACCCCAGTTCTCGCGGGATGCCCCTCAGCTTCGCCAGCTTCCGCAGTAGTGGCTCGAGAGTCAATACGTACAGGAGCGGCGACAGGGGGCATCCCTGACGAACCGAACGTGCAATGTCGAAGGGTCCCGATAGACGTCCATTGACGCGAACAACCGAACGGATGCCTGTGTACAAGGCAGCCATCCAGCCGCGGAAAACGGGACCGAAGCCGGCCGCTTCGAGGACGGCCTCCAAGTATCGATGGTCTACCCTATCGAAAGCTTTGGATTGATCCAAATTGATCAGGGCCCCACCCATGCCAGGTTCCTTAACTACCCTCTCTATGATGTAGCGCATCAGATGGAGGTTGTCATGGATGCTCCGGCCCGGCACGGCGCACGTCTGCTCCGTGCCGACCAGTTTCTCGATGACAAGCGCCAACCGCTTGGCTAACACCTTGGCCAAAATTTTCATGTCTGCATTGAGCAGAGTGATGGGCCTAAAGTTATCTATAGCGTCCCCCTTGTTTGGATCTTTCTTCAGCAGCGTGACCGCTCCTCGGCTCACAAAACCGGGAATGCTCCCGTTCTGCTGCCAGTTGCAGTACACGGCCGCCAAGACGTCTCCAAACAAGTCTGGCATACAGTTGTAAAGCTCGTAGGGCAGACCATCCAAACCCGGAGATTTGTCCGTCGAGCAACTCGCCATCGCGTCCCTCACCTCCTCCGCCGTGATGACCCCTTCGCAGCACTCCGCCTCTCTTGCCGAGAGTCGTGGCAAGCTGTGCAGGTAGGCACTAAAGTCCACCCTGCCTTCTCGCTCGCCACTCCTCCCGAACAGTCGGGCAAAATGCCGCTGAAACGCCTCGCACATCTTGCTCGGCTCGAGCAATTCGCGCCCCTGTTCGTCTACCAGAGACCGGATGGTGGCTCTGTTACCCCGCTGCGCCTCCGCCACCCGGGCCTCTCGTGCGGCTCCAACACCTTCATTCCTCAGAGCACGCATCCTTGCCCTGACAGCACACCCTTCGTGTTTAGCATTGAAGTGTTGGTCGAGGGCCAACCTCGCCGCTAAAACGTCGGATGCGATGCCACTTCGCAATGCCTCTTCTAACTTTATCACTAGCTTCCCCTCTACTCTGTTCCTCTCTACAGCTAGTGCCCTGCTATACCTTATTGCTTCCGCCCTTACTGCTCTCTTGAGGGCAAACCACCATTTGTTGTTGACGATGGCTCCCGTCAAAGCCCTCTTTACTAACGTGCTAATCCGGTCTCTGAAAACCTGTCTCGACGGGAAAGACGCGTTTAGTTTCCAGTAACCGGGACCCTGCCTATGTGCCTTATCTAAGTCTAGCGTACACGTCACAAGTTTGTGGTCCGTGTAGCTGACTATGTGGAACTGTGGACATCCTAAACTATCTCTATCTCTTGTCCTGCACACTATCCTATCTAGATACGACCTCGACGACCCCATGCGGTTGCTCCAAGTCCACGTTGGCACATTTGGGTGGTCGAGTCGGTACCTGTCAGACAACTGGAAGCGTCTGAGCAGGTCTATGAGGCCTTTGCATCCCCTTCTAGTTTTGTCACTCCCCACGTAGTCTAGATGCGTGTCCAAGGTAGCATTCCAATCCCCCACTAAAAGTAAGGGACGAGACGTTCCCAGGAATACTTCTAGACGTCGAAAGAAGTCCGACCGACCTGTTAAAGGAGGCACATAAACTGCCAGCAACCGAAAAGCGCCTCCATCGCTGCCGTCCACATCTAGGACAACTAGTCTACCCTCCGGGTCCGTAAATATCGTCTTTACTTGGAGATCCAGACTCTTGCGAAAAAGAACCGCCGTGCCACTACCACCCATCCTCGGCAGACAGGGAGAAAAATAAATGTTAAACTGTCCGCCAAATATGGACTTTAGGGCCCGCGGCTCATGAAGTCTGGTCTCACTAATGGCTATGATATCCAAATTGTGTGACTTGATGTCATTTAAGAGGTACCCTTGTTTCCAAGGCGACCCCAAGCCACGCACATTCACACAACCAATCTTCACCATGATTCTATTTATACGTGTGCTTTAAAGCACAAAACAAAAGAGCAGAGTGTTACTTACCGTTAGAAAGTTTTGTTTCCTCCTTGGATTTTTCACCAAGGAGGCTATTGTACAATTTCTTGCACAAATATTTCTGGAATCCCCCTACCGAGTTGGGGTAGAGGGATTTTATTGTGTTGTGTAATGCTGGTGTTACATGAATAATTTTAATGTGTTTTGGCGGTGTTGTACGTGGGTGGTTGTTGGTTTTGATATCGTTATTTGTGATGTTTGTTTTAGAGTTGATGTAATTCATCAACTCTGTGTTTGTACTGTCTATTGCTGTTAGCATTGTTTTTTTTTTATATTACTATTGGTGTTAGTAGTATTTTCGGGAGATGTGAATCTCCCTGCTTTGTTTGTGTTTGCATTTTGTTTTGTTTTCTTCTTACTGCGCTTCTTCTTTCCTTTCGTAGCTATTTTCCACTCCTCCCCACTCTCTTCATCGGATGATGGGAGTTCTGAGGAGTCAGAAAGAGGTAACGGCAAATTTTGTGCGTCTGTGTGTGTTTCTGTGAGTGTTTGTGTTGCTGTTTTTATTGATGTTGGCTGCTTGTTATTTGTGTGTGGTATATGTGATATGGGGGAGGGAGAGGTAGTCTTGGAATTTTCTTTTTTTTTTTCTTCTGTTTTTGCAGTTTCTGTTGTCTTTTCTGTTGTGGTTATTGCTGATATTTCTGTTGTTGTTTTTTGTGTTGCTGGTGGTGTTGGTAGTAAGGTTTTTCTGTTGGGGGTATTTGGTAGTTGCTTCTGTTGTTGTTGTTGTTGTTGTTGTTTTTGTTTAGCGGCCAGAGGGCAGTCCTTTTTCAGATGTGCTTCGCTGTTGCATAGGTAACAGCGAGGTCGCCTGCCCTCTACCACCACATACAGCTTGTGGTCCTCTGCCAATCTAATGTTTGGAGGAATTTTCTGTGAAGCCTCCTCCGTGATGTGTAGAAGGATTTCCAGATTTTTCCCTCCCCAGTTCTTTTCCTCTCCGACCGTAATCTCCAAAATATTTGCCTCCTCCATTTCCAGGCATACGGCCGATATCAGCCATTGGGTGTCCACCTCCGATGGCACATTTTTTATTATAACTTTGGTCACTCTCTGTCCTAGATAACTCGGTATCATCACCAAGTCATCTGTGCGGAGAGAGAGTGTCGAAAATTGTTTAGCTAAATTTTCATCCAGAAATCTCACCTGCACCGTCCCAAATTTTCTTCCCCAAGTGACATGATTTTGATAAGGCCAAATGTTTCTAAGACAAACTTCAATTTTATCTGTGCTAACATTTTCTACACGTCTGGTTTTTGTGTTTACCAGTTTATAAATGATGCACTTTTTGTTTTTCATTTCTATAATATCTTTTGGTATGTTTATTCTGACATCATCTTCTTTCGTAAGAAGGGATTTTGTGTCTTTTATTTGTTTTTGTGTGAATGTCACTATTGTTCTTTTTTCCTTTAGAGCATTTGCGAAATTTGTTTTTGTTGTGCTGGCGGACATGTTCTTCTGAATATTTTTGTTTATGTTGGTGTATGTACTGCCTGGTTCAAAGGTGGTGGTAGTGGCAGCAGAGTTTGTTGAACAGGTGATGGTGTCATTGCTGACGGCCGATAACTTTACGTCCTTGCTGTTGTTGTGGTTTTTATTGTTGTTGTTGCTGGTGGTGGTGGTGGTGTTGGTGGTGGTGTTAATTTTCATGTTGTCACTGGTGCTAGTAGATGGAGAGACTGTAGTAGCAGTCTCCTCCGATCCAGATTTCCTCATAGTTTTCATGGTGGTGGTGGTGGTGGTGGTGGTGAGAGGGCTGTTTGTAGCTGTAATCGCCGTGTTTGTGACGATTACAGCAGCTGCGTTCCTATCACTGAGTGAGCTCGCGCTACTCTGTTCTTTTTTTTCTTCTAGCATCTGAAGCCTCGGGAAATGCTCGTCAAAAGAACAAGACAAGCGTTCCAAAATTATGTTTCTCGACATTTTTCAAATGTCAAGAAGGAAATTTTTGTATTTTGCTAGGGCCGAAACTGCCTCTGGGGGCCAATTCCTGCCCTTGAAAATACACACAAATGAAGCCTAGGTGCTTCGCAACAAAATTATTAAAAAATTCCAACAAAATGTGGAATCTACTCCGTAATTCCTTTAATTGATGCTATTTATTTACATTTCAGATTCTACCCAACCGCCTACATAAATGACTCCTGATCATCCTGAGGAAGACCATATACAATTTTAGTGGTATGGTCTTCTGTGCAGTGATATATAGTCTATGGTTTAATGCAAACATTCAGTTGAGAGTCCAACGTTCTTGTAATTTTTACTTACTATTCCTAGCACGTGCTTTAGGGCAATTAGTTTATTTGAGTGTTTCTTGTCAACAGTTCCCATTGATTTTCGAAGATTTATCATAAAGTCACAGCTGAGGATTCGGAAAATCATTATTGACATTAGGTATAATGAAAGCGTCCGATTTTGTTTTCATTTTCGTAACTTCCCAATTTTCTTTTAGAAAGAGACAATCTACTAAAGATGTATATCATCATTTTATCAGTCGTCCTTACTCCTATTTGTTGGAGAATAGTAAATATAACACACCATAACAGAGCATTCAATGTCTAACAATTGGTATCCTTCAGTTTATGCAAGTTCTTTAAC